>NW_023425417.1:160000-257500 GCF_014108245.1 Pipistrellus kuhlii | reverse complement strand
GAGTGTGTGAGTGTGTGTGTGTGTGAGTGTGTGAGTGTGTGTATGAGTGTGAGTGTGTGAGTGTGTGTGTGAGTGTGTGTGTGTGTGTGAGTGTGGGTGAGTGAGTATGTGTGTATGAGTGTGTGTGTGTGTGTGTGTGTGTGTGTGTGTGTGTGTGTGTGAGTGTGTGTGTGTGTGTGTGTGTGTGTGAGTGTGGGTGAGTGAGTATGTGTGTATGAGTGTGAGTGTGTGTGTGTGTAGGTGAGTGTGTGTGAGTGTGTGTGATCTTGGCTTCAGATTTGTAACTGGCATCCTTACCAGTGATGTCTGATCTTCAGTTCCAGGTCCCTGGCTGACGGCTCTGGCCCCGGGACCAGCGGTCTCGCTCGCCCTCGCCCAGCACACGTGCTTCCTGTTCCCGACAGCGATGGCCTCAGGATGCCGTCCGCGTGCCGTCAGCCCTGCTCCCGTGGAGCCAGGCTGCGCGGCTGCGCGGCTACAACAGGTGTTTTGTTTGCGTCCATCGGCTCCCAGGCGCTTGGTCGGCAGGGGCCTCACGGCGGGCATCCTGGAGTCAGGCAGCTGGAGCTCAACTTCCCAGCAGGTTGTGACAGCCCCGGCGAGGCTCCGGTCAGCCGACCTACGACCTACGAACCAGGAGGTCAGAGTTCATTCCCGGCCCGGGCGCAGGCCTGGGTGGGGGGCTCCACCCCCAGCGGGGGGCGTGCAGGAGGCAGCTGCTCCATGATTCTCTCTCATCATGGACGTTCCCATCTCTCTCTCCTCCGTCCTTCCTCTCTGAAATCAATAAAAATGTATTTTAAAAAATAATAAATAAGTCTGCCTCTCACCTCTGAAGAGGCCCACAGGGAGCAGATCTCCCCAGTGACGGCACGTACCCGGGCTTAGTAAATGCACCGAATGAACCAGGAAAGGAGTGCGGGAGTGAGCGAGTGAGTGACTGCACACTGGCATTCTGGAAGCTTCCTCAGACCGGCATCTCGCCTCAACAGCAGGGCTGGCTCTCGGGCTGTGTGCTGCCCTGCAGGCTCGCTGCCAGCCCACAGCCCTCTCTACCCAGCCGCCCCCGTTTCTCAGCCCCTGCCTCCCCCAGATCCAGGCTGCTGGCCAGGCACGCACTCACTGGGACCTCGGTCAGAGGCAGGGCAGGGTCACGGCTGCTTTGGGTGAGTGCACAGAGTCAGAGAGGGTGACCGGCTTGCCCGAGGCCACACAGCTGCTGAGCCTCTGGCCAAGGGCTTGAACCTGACTTGCGTGGCTCTAACCATTCAGGTGCCCTGGCTGGGCGGGGGCCCAGGTCCAAGGTGGCGGGTGAGGAGACTGGCCCGGGGAGCTGGCTGCTGGAGCCGCATTGTTCCCATGGCCAGGCCCTGGGGCGGGGCTGACCCACCAGCCAACTGTTGGGGCGGCCACCGGAACGTTCTGTGCTTTCCTGGCGCTTCCTGAGTCCTGGCCTCAGGCCGGGCAGCGGCTGCGGGGGCCTCCCCGGTGGGCAGTGGCTGGGCCCGGGGAGAGGGAGAGGGATGGTGCAGTGGCCTCGGCCCTGAGGGTGGCGGGCCACACCCAGCAGTGACAGGCTCCCAGGCGGCTGGGCTGCGGCTGGGGGAGAGGCCAGGTAGGGCTCCGATGCTGAGGGCGCTGGGAGGGGCTGCGGGAGCCTGCCCACCCCGCCTGCCGCCCCCTCCTGCACCTGCTTCCCCACATCCTGGGACCATAATGCTCCCAACCTCCAGACACAGACCATTGGGGGCAGACCACAGGGGGAGAGCTGGCGATAGCAGGGACCACGGGCAAACGGGGGTTCACGCTGGCGAGGGCGGGTTTGCTATGAAATGACGCGGAGAGTGTGCCGTGGGGAGGAGAGATTGCTGCACTGTCCTCCGGGCCTGTGTGGGCGCTGCGGAGGGAAAGGAATGCGGCGCTGATAAGCACAGCCAGCGTGGCGGCCCAGGCCCGAGAGGAGTAATCCCTGCCGACGTGCTTTCTCAGAGCTGCCTCCTGGGAGCCCCTCGGGGCTTTTACTCACAGATCCTTCTTTCCATATTTTATAAACCTCACCTGGGCATTCTCCCAGTGATTTTTATTCTAAATCTATTTCTACTAGAGGCCTGGTGCATGAAATTTATGCACGTGGGGGGGGGGGTCCCTCAGCCCAGCCTGCACCCTCTCTAATCTAATCTGGGACATTCCTCTCACAATCCAGGACTGCTGGCTCCCAACTGCTCGCCTGCCTGCCTTCCTGATTGCCCCCAACTGCTTCTGCCTGCCAGCCTGATCACCCCCTAACCACTCCCCTGCCAGCCTGATTGATGCTAACTGCTCCCATGCAGGCCTGGTCACCCCTAACTGCCCTCCCCTCCAGGATTGATAGCCCCAATGCCCTCCTTTGCAGGCCTGGTCCCTCCCAACTGCCCTCCTCTGCTGGCCATCTTGTGGTGGCCGTCTTGTGTCCACATGGGGGCAGCCCTAGTGTGTGTTGGAGTGATGGTCAATTTGCATATCACTCTTTTATTAGATAGATAGGATTGCTTTCAGAGAGCAAGGGAGAGGGAGAGAAACAGAAACATCAATGATGAGAGAGAAACACCAATGGGCCGCCTCCTGCACACACCCCAATGGGGATCGAGCCCGCCACCCAGGTATGTGCCCCTTGTTGGAATCGAACCGGGGACCCCTCAGTCTGCAGGCTGACACTCTATTCACTGGGCCAAACTGGCTAGGGCTACACACAAAATCTTAACCTCCGTTAAGCCCTCAGCAAGTGAGCACTGCTATCGTCCCATTTAATGGATGAGGAAACTGAGGCCCAAGCAGGCCAGACAGCCTCCCCAGAGAGCCTCACACTCGGTGGCTGTGCTGCCCTCCCACCATCGGAGTGCCCTTGCCTGGGCTCAGTGGCAGGAGCGCCCGCTGGGCCGGGTAGGAGGCAGGGCTGCCGATGGCGGTCACGCCTGGGCCTGCTGGCCTGGAACTCAATCCCTCTGGTTAGCTGTCAGACTCGAATTTCCCCTCTGAGGCCAGGCACCGCCTGCCCAGCAGCGGGGCGGAGGCTGATGGAGCCCACGCCTCTGAGACCCGTCCTGGGGCAGGGGCCCGGGCCCAGCCCTGCCTGCCGCGTCAGAGGCCACGGACCGAGCTTGGTTCCACGGGCAGGAAGGCTGTGCCCGGAGGCTGGCCTGGCAGACAAACAAAATGGGGCCTCTCACCTGGCGGGTGTGGCTCAGTGGATAGAGCGTCTGCCTGCTGACTGAAGGGTCTCATGTTTGATTCCGGTCAAGGGCACAGGCCTGGGTTGTGGGTTCGATCCCGTGTGGGGCATTGGGAGGCAGAGGATCCATGATTCTCTCTCATCATTCACATTTCTCTCTCTCTCTCCCCCTCTCCCTTCCTCTCTAAAATCAATTAAAAATAAAAAGTGGGGCCGTACTGGTGCCCCCTTCAGAAGTGCCCTGTTGGCAACCGGAGGGGCCCATGTGCTAAGGGGCCCGGTGTCCCTGCTCCCTTCTGCCTCTGGCTCCTCACCCCCTAAGCCCCCCATTCTAGCTCCTTAGTGGCCTCTCCCCTCAGCCCTCTCCCTGCCACTCCCTGGCCCACCTCCTGCTCCAGCCTCTGCCCCTGCTGCCCCCCGACCCCGGGAGCTCCTGCTTCCGTCCTCTCCGGTGAGAAGAGGGCTCCAGGGCTCAGCGCGGACACCCCCTCCTCCGGGTCCAGTCCCTGGTCCCCCCACCTCCTCACCGTGTCTGCTCGGGCTCCAGGCTAAGCACGACCCAGGCTTTACCCCCTGGAACCTTCACAGCACCCGCCTGGGCCTCCCCCTCGCCTCCTCTCCCTGCTCCCAAAGGCAGGGCGGGCCGAGGGAGGGGGTGCGGCCCGAGCTGTCTCTCCTGGGAGGTCACTCCGAGGGCTCCCTGGACTGGCCGCCCAGCACCCTGCTCCCCTGGGTCCCAGGGCTGCACCCCACCCACCCAGGCTCAGGGACACCCTGCTCCGCCACGCACTGACACGGAGTGACAGGACCACTCTGACCCTCAGTCTCCTCCTCTGTGAGCTGGAGATCAGGAGACTTCCTTTCCTTACGGCCCTGGTGAGGCAACAGTCAGGCCGTGGCCACTCAAAGGCCAGCCTCCC
Source organism: Pipistrellus kuhlii (assembly GCF_014108245.1). Classification (NCBI taxonomy): domain Eukaryota; kingdom Metazoa; phylum Chordata; class Mammalia; order Chiroptera; family Vespertilionidae; genus Pipistrellus; species Pipistrellus kuhlii. Next base: position 253,372 of record NW_023425417.1, on the reverse strand, counting down.
GGCTCCACACCTCCTGGCAGGCAGCTCCTGGAGCTGCTGCCGATGGTCACGTATCCGGTCATCAGCCAGGCCAATGGGCACCGAGTCTGGGAGTCCGGGAGCCGGGGTCGGGGCTGGCTCTGGGGGGAGGGAGGAGATGCAACCCCAGGCTCTGCCTCAACTCAGCACCTGACTTGCTCCTCCCCCGCTTCCCTGCCCCAGGCCACATGCACCACCTCCTGGGCATCTCTGTCCTCCACGGTCTGCACCCTCCACGGGCCCAGGAGTGCTCAGGGTCAGGCTTGGGTGGGGGTGAGGGCGAGGAAGTCACTGAGGAGCTAGAATGGGGGCCCAGGGGCAGAAGCCAGAGGCAGAAGGCAGCAGGGACACCGGGCCCCTTAGCACATGGGCCCCTCCGGTTGCCAACAGGACACTTCTGAAGGGGGCACCAGTAAGGCCCCACTTTTTTTTATTTTTTTTATTTTATTGATTTCAGAGAGAAAGGGAGAGGGAGAAAGAGAAACATGAATGAAGAGAGAGAATCATGGATCTGCTGCCTCCTGCCCGCCTCACACTGGGGGTGGAGCCACTCCCCGGGCCTGTGCCCTTTACAGACGGCCACGGGCGGGGCGCGGGGCGGCCCAGGACACGGGAAGTGGGGCAGGGAGGGGAGGCGGCCGCCCGCGGACCTCAGGGCTGAGTGCGATCTCAGTGGGGATCTGGGTCCCGGGGGCTCCGGGAGCTGCGGTTACAGGCCGGCGTCCAGGCCGGCGGGCGGGCGGCCTCCTGGGGACACGCGGCCGGCACTTGCCCGCCGGAGCGGGGTGTCCGGTGTCCACGGCACCGGGCAGCTGGGGTGGGGGTGGGGCGAGACGGGTCTCCAGGGACAGGGACAGGGACAGGCCCCGAAGGCTCACAGTGGCCGAGCCGCCCCCGGGCGTCCTGGGTGAGTACAGAGGCCCTGGCTTCCCCAGCCCCACGGCCTTGGCCCCTCGGCCCCCACCCCCAGCCCAGGCCCCCCTGCCCTCCCCACAGACGGCTGTGCCCTCCTCCTCCTGGGTGTTCACACAGCAGCCGCTGAGCCCAGGTCTGAGCCCGGGGGCCTCCATTCCTGCAGACTGACACCGGGCCCGGCCGGTGTGGCTCGGTGGTTGAGTGTCAACCTATGAACCTTGAGGTCACGGTTCGATTCCTGGTCAGGGCATGTGCTTGGGTTGCGGGCTCAGTCCTAGTGGGGGGCGTGCAGGAGGCAGCCGATTGATGATTCTCTCTCATCATGATGTTTCTGTCTCCCTCCCTCTCTGAAATCAATAAACATGTATTAAAAAAAAACCCCACAAAGTCTGACACCTGTTCATGACGTTCCAGGCTTCCATCTCTGCCTCCAGCGTCCGAACTGCCCTTAGGAGGGGAGGAGGGGGCGGTGCTGAGCTTGTCCAGATGGGAGTCCGTGGGCTGCCCGGAGCCGCTGGGCCCAGCACTGCGCCCGGGCCTCGGCAGGGGTCTGAGCCCGTGGTGTGGGGGTGGAGGGCGTGGCCGTGGCAGTGTGGTGGCGTGGTGTGGCGTGGCCACTGAGGGGTATTGGAGAGCACTGAGCTGCTGAGGCCAATCTGGGACCAGTGTTCCCTCCACGACTCTTAGCAACCAGAGCTCCCTCCCGGGCTTGGGCTTCCCCTTTCCCCACCCTCCTGCCCCCGGCCTGGGCCTCAGGGAGCCGGGCAGGAACGGTCTGGCCGTGGTCAGTGGTCAGGATGGACGTGGGGCCCAGAACAGGGGGCTCTGACCCACAGATGGAGTCTCAGTCTGACCTCCCTCTGGCTCCCGGCTGCTGAGGTCACAGGACGCGCTGTTCTCCAGCCCTCACCCCTGCAGCCCGGCCGGGCCCAGGGCCAGTCCCCGCTCCACACACCCATTCAGCCTGGGCCGCCCCTCGGATGTGTCCTGTGCTGCGGCCTCTGTCCACCAGGTTCCGGTCAGCCACTCCTCCTGCTCGTCCACCGCCGGCCACCCTCTGCCAGCGGGGCCCAGGGCACTCCCAGCCTGTCCTGGCTCTGGCTCCTGCTCGGCGGGCCTGGCACCACCCTCCCGGCCGCCGGCCTCTGGGCCCCGGCTGCCCAGGTGGAGTCACCCATCGCGGAGCCGCGGCCCCCGGGGTGTGCAGTCACAGGTGGCGGGGATGGCGTGGCTGGTGTGCCGTCCCACGCCCAGGGACACTGCTTCCTGTGCCCAGGAGGGGGTCCAGGCAAAGGCCCGGAGCAGCCCATCGGCCAGGTGGCGCCTCGGCCTGAGGAGCCGCGGGCACAGCCCCCGTTGGGAGGAGGTGCCTCCCTGGCGCCAGGCGGCAGGCCGAGCCTCGTCCGTCATTCCTGGGCCCCTCCGTGGCCTGCCAGCCACACGTGGCCCCGCTTCAGAGAGGTCCACGGGGGCCCCTGTCTGTGACTGTCCCAGGAAGGAACCGGGTAATGGGCGCCACACTGCCCTCTGGGACCCTGTGCGGGAGGAGGCACAGGGCCGGGGCAGGTGGGCAGGCGGCCAGCACCTGGGCTCGGTGTCCCTGGGGCCTGTGGGCACTGCCGGGGCCTGGCATTGCTGGGGCGTGGTCTCGAGGGCAGGCAGGGTAGCTGTCCGAGCCCAGGGCGGGCATGGGGGGCGGCCAGAGGGGATGGGGGGGTTGTGGCCACCACACGTCCTTCCACCGGGCGGCTCTGTCAGGTCAGGCTGGCCCTGTGAGGACTCCACTCTGACCGGCCCCCTGGTGGGGCAACAATGAGGACGTGGACAGCGAGGACGTGGACAATGAGGACGATGAGGACGTGGATGATGAGGACGTGGACATGAGGACGTGGGCAATGAGGACGTGGACAACAAGGACGTGGACAATGAGGACGTGGACATGAGGACGTGGACATGAGGACGTGGGCGATGAGTGGCGCCTGGCTCCCGCCCTCCCAGCACCTCCCAGGCTCTGCCAATGTCCCTCTCGCCAGCTTTCTCCTTCTCTCAGAGCCTCCTCCTCCCAGGGCGGGATCTGGAAAAGGCGGGAGGTGCTGGGAGGGTGGGGAGCTAGGCAAGGGAGGACAGTTGGGGGGGGACCAGGCTGGCAGGGGAGGGCAGTTAGGGGCAATCAGGCTGGCAGGCAGGCGAGTGGTTGGAAGCCAGCAGTCCTGGGTTACGAGAGGGATCCCAGATTGGAGAGGGTGCAGTCTGGGCTGAGGTTACCCCCCCCCCCCCCCCCGCATGCAGGAATTTCATGCACCGGGCCTCTAGTATATCCATAAAGCTGTTATAAATATACTTTCTTTAAAAACTATTTTTCTAATTGCCCTGGCGTGGCTCAGTGGGTTGATTCCTGGGCCGGTTTCGGGCTTGATCCCGGTAGGGCATGTGCAGGAGGCGGCTGTTCCATGTTTCACTCCCGCCCTCTCCCTTCCTCCGAAAGTAAATTAAAAAAATACATATAAATAAACAATAATTAAAAATATTTACTGATTGGTTTGAGAGAGAAATCTCGATTTGTGGTTCCACTTGTTTATGCATTCGTGGATTGATTCTTGTATGTGCCCTGACCAGGATCGAACCCACAACCTTGGCATATCTGGGCGATGCTCCAATCCTGTGGTTGGCAAACTCTTGAGCCACATGCGGCTCTTTGGCCCCGTGAGTGTGGCTCTTCCACAAAATACCACGGCCCGGGCGAGTCTGTGTTGAAGAAGTGACGTTAGAAGAAGTTTAAGTTTAAAACATTTGGCTCTCCAAAGAAATTTCAATCGTTGTGCTGTTGCTATTTGGCTCTGTGGACTGAGGCGTTTGCCGACCACGGCTCTAACCAACGAGGGCCAAGCATGTACTTCCCCGCAGACTCCTGACCCCCCGTAGACAATGGTCCAGGTGCCCTCCCTCCCACCTCCTCCCTCCTCGGCCAGCCCCGGACAGCAAGCCTGGACTCTGCCCACCGCACCACAGACGCAGGAGGCAGGAGGCGGGGGCCGAGGGCCCTGCAGAGGAGTAGGACCCTCTGTGGCCTCGACTGCGGTGAGAGCAAAGGCTGCGCAGGGAACGCACCTGCGCCAGCGCCAGCCCACCTGTCGTCCTCTCATTCGGCCTCAGGAGGCCTGGAGGCCGGCATGACCGCCGTTTCACAGGCGAGGACACAGGCCCGGAGACGCCACGTGGCAGCAGGAGACGGTGGAGCTGGGACTGGAGCCGGGGCCTCTCTGCACGTAGTTCCCAAACTCCCGGACTTGCTTTTCTGTCACCAAATAGGGGGTTTCTTTTTTAAAAAATATATATTTTATTGATTTTTTACAGAGCGGAAGGGAGAGGGATAGAGAGTTAGAAACATCGATGAGAGCCAAAACTGGTTTGGCTCAGTGGATAGAGCGTCGGCCTGTGGACTGAAGGGTCCCAGGTTCGATTCCAGTCAAGGGCATGTACCTTGGTTGTGGGCACATCCCCAGTAGAGGTGTGCAGGAGGCAGCTGATTGATGTCTCTCTCTCATTGATGTCTCTGGCTCTCTATCCCTCTCCCTTCCTCTCTGTAAAAAATCAATAAAATATATTTTAAAAAAAGAAAAAGAAAAAGAAACATCAAGGAGAGACACATTGATCAGCTGCCGCCTGCACAACTGGGGTTGTGCCCACACCAAGGCACATGCCCTAGACCGGAATCGAACCTGGGACCCTTCAGTTTCAGCCAAATAGGGGGTTTCTTGTGCGGGTGCCCACCACACCCATTCACTCCACCTGGAGTAAGCTCTGTGTGCGAGGCAGGGCCCCACCCAGGCCCCTGCCGGGCCAGGAGCCCCCAGCTCCCGGCCCCTCCGGGTCTCGAGTTAACGTGCCCCTGTGCAGCCTTTCTCGGCCTTGACCTGCCCTCCACAGACAATGGGGCCTTGTGCCGCCGCCCAGGCCCAGGAGACAGTGCTGACTTTCCCACCCCCGGTCCTGCTGGCTGCTCCCCTCCATGGGCTGTGCCAGAGGCTAATCATTAACGGGCACCCCGGCCCCAGGTGGCGGCTGGAATCTGGGAGCCGTGCCAGCAGCAACTCCCTCTGACACGTCGCTCTGTGTAAATCACTCCGAGCCGCCATCGGCTGATAAAGCTGGTGCAGCAGGTGCATGAGGCTGGGAGGCCAGGGGAGGCCAGGGGGGCCCAGAGGAGGCCAGGGGAGGCCAGGGGAGGCCAGGGGAGATCAGGGGAGGTCAGGAGAGGCCAGGGGAGGCCAGGGGAGGCCAGGGGAGGTCAGGAGAGGTCAGGGGAGGCCAGGGGAGGCCAGGGGAAGTCAGGAGAGGTCAGGGGAGGCCAGGGGAGGCCAGGGGGGCCCAGGGGAGGCCAGGGGGGCCAGAGGAGGCCAGGGGAAGCCAGGGGAGGCCAGGGGAGGCCAGGGGAGGTCAGGGGAGGTCAGGAGAGGTCAGGGGAGGCCAGGGGAGGTCAGGGGAGGTCAGGAGAGGTCAGGGGAGGCCAGGGGAGGTCAGGGAGGTCAGGAGAGGTCAGGGGAGGCCAGGAGAGGCCGGGGAAGCCCGGTGGAGGGCAGGGGAGGAAAGGGGAGACCAGGGGAGGCCAGGGAGCCCAGGGGGGGCCAGGGGAGGCCAGGAGAGGTCAGAAGAGACCAGGAGAGGTCAGGGGAGGCCAGGGGAGGCCACAGGAGGTCAGGGGAGGCTAGGGGAGGCAGGGAAGGCCAGGGGAGGGCAGGGGAGGTCAGAGGAGGCCAGGAGAGGTCAGGGGAGGCCAGGGGAGGTTGGGTGAGGCCAGGGGAGGCCAGGGGAGGCTGGGTGAGGCCAGGGGAGGCTGGGTGAGGCCAGGGGAGGACAGGGGAGGGCAGGGGAGGGCAGGGGAGGCCAGGGGAGGCTGGGTGAGGCCAGGGGAGGCCGGGGGAGGTTAGGGGAGGCTAGGGGAGGCCAGGGGAGGCCAGGGGAGGTCAGGGGAGGCCAGGGGAGGCCAGAGGGCCCAGGGGAGGCCAGGGGAAGCCAGGAGAGGTAAGAAGAGACCAGAAGAGGCCAGGGGAGGCTGGGTGAGGCCAGGGGAGGTCAGGGCAGGCCAGGGGAGGCCAGGGGAGGCCAGGGGAAGCCAGGGGAGGTCAGGGGAGACCAGGGGAGCCCAGGGCCTGCCTTCGGGGCCAGGAGCAGCTACCTAGGAATCTGCTGGCAGCGCTGAGTGGCATGTCCTTGTGTCCTTGCTGCCCCCCTCCCCCTCCCCCGTCGGGCACCCCCATGTGGTTCTGGGGTTTGGGCAGATTGGCTGCGGGCTGAGGGACATTGGTGTCCCTCCAGCTGTTGGGTCCCCAAGATACATGGCTCCCCCATGTCACTGAGATACATGGCTCCTGCCCGGCCTCCCCTGGCTCCCCTGGGCTCCCCTGGCCTCCCCTGGCCCAGGGCGCCGTCCTGCCTCTCCACACCTCACTGCCCTGTCACCTCTGAAGACGGCCCTCCGGAAGGCTGGCCAGGCACAGGATGGGCCTCCACCCGGGGCTTGTCCATGCCGCCCATCCTGGAGCCTTCCGGATCCAGGAAGTGAGGGAGGAGGTGCAGGAGCCCCAGGGGTCTGTCCCTCCCGCCCCCCTGGACATGAGCAGGGTCACAGAGAAGCCCCTCGCCCTCCAAGCCCCTCCCTCCTGTCCCAGCCTTCACCGCGTGGGAGCTCCCTGCTTCGTGTTGCCTGTGACCCTGTCCATGCTCCTGGGACTAGTCTTTCCTTTAGTCTCTTGTTTTTAGGATCAAGTCTTTAAAAAAAAAAATAAATAAATAAATATATATATATATATATATATATCTATATATCTATATATCTATATCTGTATCTGTATCTATATCTATATCTATATCTATCTATCTATCTATATCTATATCTATATCTATATCTATATCTATATCTATATATATATATATCTTGATTTCAGAGGAAGGAAGAGGGAGAGAGAGTCATTGACCGGCTGCCTCCTGCACACTCCACTGGGGATCAAACCTGTGCCCTGACCCGGAATCACACCGGGACCTCCTGGACGCTCCGCCCCTGAGCCACCCGCCTGGCACTGGGGCCAGGTCTCAGAGGGCGTGGCCCACAGCAGCTCGTGGTCAGAGCAGGAAGGGCAGTGGTCAGAGCAGGCAGGGCAGGCCGTGCGGTCCACGGCTCCGCAGGAGCCTCACTTCACAGCGACGCCGCCCGTCCGCGTGGACGGCGCTGGCGCTCCGGAGACAGCGGGGCCTGTGGGCCGGGGGCTCTCCCCGGGGTGGGGCCCGGCGCCGGCTCCTGCCCGGCGTCCTGAGAGCAGCAGGGACAGGACGTACCCTCGTCCCTGCTGCCAGGGCTCCACCTCCCCGCGCACACACAGGCTGCGCTATCTTGGGGCGCGGGCAGGAGCGATGCTGTGCAGATGCCTCTGCTCCCATTCCTGTTCCTGCCCCGCCCCGCCCCCCACCCCTCCGTTCCTGCCCTGCCCGGCCCTCTGTGCGCTGGGGACGGCCGAAGGACTGCCCTGAGCCCGGGGGCTGGCGGGCTGGCGGGGAGGCCGTGGGCCGGCAAGGGGCCCGGGCCTGGCTAACACCCACGTGTGGATGGGTGGGTGTGTGAGGACTGGCCTGGCCTCCAGGCTCCCTGCTGGGCGGGGCGACGGCTGGGCCACAGCCCACACGATTGAGTGCCAAGTGGGCCAGCAGGGCGGGAGGTGGCCTGGGCGCAGGAGGCCTGGCCGAGGGACGGTCACCCCTCCCCCCACAGACACCCCCTGCAGCCCCACAGCTGCGGTCACCAGTGCCCAGCCGGGAAGCCACTGTGTATGAGCGCCTGTGGTGAGGGTGCTGTGTCTGTGGAGCTGACACAGATTGATTTGCAAGCCACTCGATTTCCCAGCCTCAGTCTCCTCATCTGTGAAATGGGGTGAGTGTCAGGGCCCTGTGGCTCTCCGCTGCCCGGAGGCCCAGCCGCAGCCAGGTGCAGACAGACCGCTCGCCTATCACTGTGGCGACGCAGCAATCATTCATTCCACCAGGCCAATCGTGCTGCCCGCTCTCAGCCCCACCCCCGCCACCTCCCAGGACTGGGGTTCCCCGGCAGGGCTGAGAGGATGGGCCCCACTATCTGTGGCTATGGGTGCCGCCATCTTTGTGATGGAGTGATGGTTAATTTGCATATCGCCCTTTTATTAGCTAGGAGGAGTCCCTGGTTGACTCTTACACATGCCTTAACTGGCATATCAGGACGATGCTGTCACCGACCGGCCACCAGCCAGGGCTCCTCCGCAGCACTGACTGCTTTCTCCTGTATGCCCCACACTGGGAGTCAAGCCCAAAACCCAGGCATGTGCCCCAACCGGGAATCAAACCGTCACCTCCTGGTTCCTGTGGGCTCAGTGTTGAGCGCCCACCTAGGAACCAGGAGGTGACCGTTTGATTCCCGGTTGGGGCACATGCCTGGGTTTTGGGCTTGATCCCCAGTGTGCAAGAGGCAGCAGGTCCATGATTCTCTCATCAGGAATGTTTCTCTCTCTCTCTCTCTCTCTCTTCCTCTCTGAAAACAAGTAATAATATACTAATACATGTATTTTAAAAATTAAAATTTACAACTGTGCCAACATATTGTGAATATATGTATTATACATTGAGATGTTGTCTTCTTTCTGATTTTAGAAGAAATGAAAACATTTGGGGGCCCTGGCCTGAGCCTGCTAGCCCCCTGGAGAGCCGGTGGGAGGAGGCCCCAGGCTAGCTGGAGCCCCTGGTCGCCCTGGAGACGCCTCACTCCTCCAGTCGGCCCCTTTCTGCCTCCGCGCCCAGAGCTGGCTTCCTGGTCCTGGTGGTGGGAGGCCAAGAGGCCTGTCCACCGTGGCCGTGGCCCTGAGCAGGCCCCATTTCACAGTGGCACCCTGAGGCCCAGCGCCCGGGCCTGGGGTCCAGGCTGCTCCTCCAGAGGAAGGGGGCGGCTCCCGGTTCCGCCCGCCCTGCCTCCTGCCCTCCAGGTCCTGTCCCCTCCGTTTGCTGTGGGCGGGTCCTGGCAGCCAGGCTGGGGAAGGCGTCTGGGGTGAGAGGAGGGCAGCGGGCAGGACACACCGGGCCAGCGGGCAGTGGCTCCTGCAGACCCCCCATGGCCACCCCCTGGGCACGAGGCAGCTCCTCCATGCCCCTGGACCCCCACACCCGGCCCCTGCGTGTTCCAGGCAAAGAGGCCCCACACGCTGCGGGAGGAGGGCCGCTGTGGTGCCCGCGTGTTGGAAGCAGGCCGAGGACCCTGCTTGGCGGTCTGGCTGCCCAGCCCCTGGCTCCTGGCAGAGGCCAGCCACTCCCTGGAACAGGAAACGGGAAGTGCGGATGTAAAAATAGCTGCTCCGCCGGCCTGCAGCCTGGAGCCTCGGCCTCACGTCTTTGTGTCTGAAGGCTGGGCTCAGCCGCCAGCACTTGCTCGGGGCCTGCCGGCTTCACTGCCTCCGGCCTCCCCCTCCAACCTCCCCCTCCGGCCTCCCTGCCTCCGGCCTCCTCCTCTGGCCTCTCTGCTTCTGGCCTCCCTTCCTTCTGCCTCCCCCTCCGGCCTCCCCCTCTGGCCTCCCTGCCTCCGGCCTCCCCCTCCAACCTCCCCCTCCGGCCTCCCTGCCTCCAGCCTCCTCCTCTGGCCTCCCCCTCCGGCCTCCCTGCCTCTGGCCTCCCTGCCTCCGGCCTCCCCCTCCAGCCTCCCCCTCCAGCCTCCCTCCCTCCAGCCTCCCCCTCCGGCCTCCCTGCCTCCAGCCTCCAATCCCCACACGTCTGTCCATCATCTCCTGCCCCACTTAGCAGGTCAGGGAGCGGGAGGAAGTGGCTGTGACCAGATTCCTCTGAGAGCCGAGAGGGACAGTGTGGCCTCAGCCCGAGGGCTGCACCAAGGGGCGCAGGAGGGCTGGCCCCTGGCTCGTGGGGGAGCGTCCCTCTGCCTGGTGCCCTGGCCCTGCGGCTTCTCCTGCTCCTGGGGAAGCAGGCCCCGCGGCCCCAGCTCGGTTCCCTCCCACAGGGCGGCGCCCGAAGCCGGTCTGTCTGTCCCTCCTGGTGGGACACGTCCGGGCAGCCCGGCCTCCGCCCCGGGTGAAGGGGCTGAGAGGCTTTGGATGCCAAGGGCGGTGAACGGAGCCCTGCTGCTGTCAGCATGGATGTGTGGGCACCGACTGGCAGGAGCCCATCTCACAGAGGCCCACCCCTGGCGGGGCTGGGGGTTATCACTCTTTTGTTTTTATTATTTTTAATGTTTTTAATTGATTTTAGAGAGGGAGGGAAACATTGATGAGAGAGAGAGGAAAACATCAATCAGCTGCCTCCTACATGCCTCCTTCTGGGGATGAAGCCCACAGCCTGGGCCTGCGCCTGGCCGGGGCCTGACCCTGCGACCTTTGGGTGCACTGGCCGGTGGTCAGCCCGGAGCCACGTGGCCCGGCTCACGCTGCTGTCTGTAAAGTGCCTGTTGTTGTCTGATGACCAGCGATGCGGCTCCGATAAGGCCTTCCAGCCGCGTGGGCGGTGCTGTTCGCCGGGCACACGGACGGGGAGGAGACGGAGCTCCTTGTAAGGCCCCAGCATCCGCGGGGAGCTGGTCAGCACGCCGGTGGCCGAGGGCAGGGCTGTCTGCTGCCGCCGGTCTGCACCGAGGCCCCTCCGACCTGAAGCATGTTCTACACAGCCCAGTGGGGCGGGGCAGCCTGGGGGCCTCGGTCCCGGTGACAGCACTGCTGCCGCCCCTGCCTCTCCAGCTGCTTCCACTGGCGTTGGGGGGCGTGGCTGGCGGGGCAGATGCGGGGCTCCTCCCGGTCAGGGACGGCTCTGAGGTCCTATGTGTGCGGCCGGCCCCTCCTTCAGGGTAGGCACCTGCAGGCTGATTCTGGGCCTGCACACGAGGCCCCCACTGGTGGCTGGTGGGTCCTGGAGGGACTCCGCGCTCTGACCCACTCTGTGGCCCTGATATTAGGGCTGAGCCCCGCCCCCTGCCCAGACCATCTGCCCTGAGGACGCACAGGTCACCTAAGTTCACCCTACGCAGTCTCACCATCAGCTGCTGCTGTGACGGTGCCACCCCACTTTACAGACCAGGAAACTGAGGCCCGGGGCCAGGCGTTACTCAGGGGCCGGGTTTGATTTGATCTGGTGCCCTCCGGCCCCCGCAGGCTCGTCCTCTCCGGCGCCCCTCACGCCTCCGGGCGGCGGCCCTGCTCTGGGGCGAGAGGCACCGCAAGGCGTGCGAGCTGGCGTTCCAGCCTCCCCCCCTGTGCCCGCCGACAGTGCCTTCCCCCGGAGCTCAGTTCCTCATGTGGGGAGCGGGGGTGTGAGGACCAGCTGAGGTGGCGTGGGGCCGGGGGCAGGACTGCTGCTGGCAGAGTTATGCCCTGCACCGTGAAGGGGAGGCGGGGCAGGCAGAGGGGCGGTGACCGACCGAAGAGCCCGTATGCATAACCCGTGGACTCAGACCGGAGGGCGGGGAGGGCCTGGGGGGGGGGGGGGGGGGGGGGGGGGGGAGGGTCAGTAGGGGGACAGGGGGACATCTGTAACTCTCAACAATGCAGGTTTAAAAAGGAAAGAACATGCACCTTTGAGAGGGAGCCTGGTCAGGGCCCCTGACCGGCGTCCTGAGGAAGCACTGAGCTGGGTGGTGAGGGGCCTCCCCCAGCCCCATCAGAGGAAATGTCAGGGGCCGCTGGCAGGAGGGGGGTCAGCGGAGAGGCTGGTCTCCCGGCCTGGGCCGGGTACTGCGCGTCCTTTCCCTGGTCCGGGCACGGGGGTGGGGAGGGAGGGCCTCCGTCCCCCATCTACCCAGGGGGCCGCCCTGGGCTGGGCTCTCCTACTCTTGCTCACACCTTGAGCGGAATCGAACCTGGGCCCTTCAGTCCGCAGGCCGAGGCTCTAGCTGGGGCCAATTTTCTCTCCTGAAGACACATTCCTGGGTGTTTGGCACGGACGTCGTGGCAGGGTCTCCCGCCCTCTGGACATCACGGAGATGCTGGCTGAGGCCAGGCTGGTGCCACGTCCTCCCTCCGGTCCAGCCCGCTGCAGGCCCGCGCCTCTCCCGAGTCCAGCCCGAGGCCGGCGTGGAGGCGGAGGCAGCACGGCGAGTGAATCAGTGACTGCAGGGGCGGTGCCCTGCGATGGAGGTGCTGGGGGCGGGGGCGGGGGCAGGAGCGCGGGCCTCATTAGGCTCCGAGTGGGTAACTCTCCCACACCCTGGGGTGCGATTTAAAATTTTGTTTGTGTCAAATAATGCAGTCACTGCTATCACAGCCTCATACAATGAAAGCCACAGCCATGAAACTCCAAGCCCCTTTAATCTGCTCCCCGACCCCAAACCCAACACCGGGCCCCCATCCCCCATCCCCCATGTGTTTGCAGTTCTTGTTTGGTGTGGATCTTGCCGGCCTTTTCCTATGTGTTACATACAGGCAATGCCTACGTAATCACAGGGTCGGCGTTTTGTGTGTGAGCACATTTTAAATATGTTTTTATTGATTTTTAGGGAGGGAGGGAGAGGGATGGAAACATTGATGAGAACCTTCATCCATGGGCTGCCTCCTGCTCACCCACTGCTGGGGATGGGGCCCACAGCCCGGGCCTGCCCCCTGCCTGGAAGCCGAACCGTGACCTCCTGGTTCAGATGTTGATGCTCAGCCACGGAGCCACGCCGGCCAGGCCTGGGTGTGTTCACACTCAGATGGTGTCGCTCTGAGGGCATCGGCCTGTGAACTGCTTTTCCCGTAAGCAAACTGAATCTGGGAGGTCTCCCCCGTCAGGATGGAGCCTGCACCGTGTGGCCGCGGGGCAGGGCAGGCCGTTTATAGATGAGGAAGTGGAGGCTCAGAGGGGGCGTGGGACTCCCCCCGGGTTCCTGCCAGCGTGCGCAGGCCAGGTGGGGTCGGAGGGCCAGAGCCTGGCCGAGGAGTGTGTGGTGCCAAGCGGCCGGCGAAGGGGACGAGGCCGGAGTCCAGATGCCGAGGGGGGAAGTGGGGGCCTCGGGTGTCCGTGAGTCGCTGTGATTCAGGCGCCGCACCAGGTGCTCCAGCCAGACGCCGGAATCTCAGGAGCCGTCCAGCCACACGCTGTCCCCCTCCAGGCCCCGCTCCCCGGGTGGCTGGGCGGGAGATGACTGAGGGGACCTGCCTTCCAGGACAGGGTCCGAGCCCCTCTCCTGCCCGCGGGCCAGGGCAGGCCCCACGGGAGAGGTCAGTCCTCACGGTGCCACCAGCGCCGGTGGCCTCTGCTGGGCGCCGTCCCGGGGCGGGCTCAGGGCCAGGCCTCCGGGCGGCCGAGGGGTGCGACCTGCGGGGCACCAGAGGCCCTCACCGGGCAGCTGTGGAGGAGGCGGCCGGGAAGTGGCCTCCAGCTCCTCACGCGTTTCCTCCTCACTCACCCTCAGCTCAGGGCACCTGCCTCCCGGGCCTGCCCCGTACCCCGATGGGCAGGGCTTGGTGGAGAGGCCGGGGTGGGGGTGGGGGGGTGGAGGGTGCAGCCAGGCGAGCATTCATGGTGCCCGCACCGCCTCCTGGGCCTGGTTCCCGGCCACGCCCACCTGCCACTCTGTGCCCTTGACCTCGGAGGTCCCAGCTAAAGGGCCCGGTGCCAGCGGGTTGTTCCCCTCTGACACGGACACCGAGGGTCCCGGGAGGGGCTCCCGCCCTGGGCTTGGGCCTCCCGCAGCCCCCTGCGGGGCGGGAGGGCCTGGGCGGCTCCCCCGGCCCTGGGCTCTGCAGCCCGCACGGTGGGCCCTCGCCCCTCCCGGTGGGGTGGCTGCGGCTGCCACGGGTGCAGTGGGCCCTGGGCCTGAGCTGCCATCCGTGCGGGGTCTCAGGCCTGGCGCAGCCTCGCGGGAGCATTGAGCTCGGTGTGGGCCCTGCTGGTGTTCCCAGCGGGAAACTCCCGGAGAGGCGGCCCACACGCCCCCTCCAACCCGCACCTCCCCCCCTGGCCTGCGCCTGGGCCTAGCTCAGCCTGCTCCCTGATGTGGCTTTGGCCGTCCTCCTTCCCTAGATCCTAGATCGCTGTGACCCAACCCAGGGAAGGCATGTGTGTGTGTGTGTGTTCAAGTGCCCGGCTCCTACCAGGAGCTGAGCCGAGGCCCCCAGCCCGGGGCCCCCAGCCTGGGGCCAGGGGAGGGGCGGGTGGGCTTGGGGGTACTGCGGGGAGCATTCCGAGACCTGGGAGGCAGGGTGAGGCCCCAGGAGGCGGGCCCAGGGCCCCCAGGCTGCTCTGCAGGGGACAGGCCACCTCCACTCCGAGAGGAGACAGGGCCCCTCGCTGACCTGGCGCTGAGGGAGCTGCCTGGAGGGGCTGCGGGGGGGGGGGGGGGAGGTTCCTGTCTGCCGCAGCCCCAGGCGCCGGACAGCACCGGCTGGTCCTATCTCGGAGCCTGGCGGGCCATCGGAGGCGGTGGCGACAAAGGCCGCTTTGTTCACCGTGAGGACAAACACTTCCCGGCCACTGACAGGAGCCGGTGTAATGGGTGTAAGTGACTCCCCGGGCCCGGATCCAGGCCACCCGCTCTCCTCACTTCCCGGAGCGAGGCGCCCCCTCCAGCCTGCAGTGTTTGATCAGCCCCCCTGGAGGAGGGCGCCGCTGTCGCTGGCCCCGAGGTCACTGGAGCCCAGCCCCAGGGCAGTGGTTCCGGGGTGAGCCCTCAGGGGGCAGGGGCACGGAGCTTCATTGCTTTCTGAGGTGAGAGACGCTGAGTCCGGGGTGGCTGTGGGGGAGCCTCCCCAGACCAGGCCGGCCCCACCCCCGGCCCCGCTCACAGCACAGCCTCCGCCGCCCAGACCTGGAGTTCCGGTCAGACTCACCAGCGGACATGCCACGATGGGACCACCGATAAAGGTTAAATAAAACCGCATCCATTTGGGCTCTAGCGCTGGGAGTGGGAACCCGACGGGGTCAGGGCAGTGGGACAGGATCAGAGCCGTAGGGACAGAGCGCGGCTCCCACTCCCACGGGCACACCGCTGGTCGCAGGCGGAACCCTGGCCCGGCCATGACCTCCAGCCGCAGGTCCAAGTCCCCTCAGCTACTCCCGCTGGGACAGAGGTGCCCGGGGGAGGAGGCAGTGAGGCCAAAGGTCATGGCAGCGGGAGCAGAGGGCAGGCCAGAGGGGCAGGGGCAGGGAGAAGTGCTGGCAGGGGAGGCCAGAGGCCCGGGGGGACAGCGCCCACATCTCAGACCCAGTCCTGGGTTCCAGGGGTCCCGGGGACCCTCTGTCCTGCCTGGGCTGATGTGAGGGGACTCTCAGATCATCCAGAACTGGGGTGCACCCTACCTGCCTGCAGGCAGAGCCAGGAACCAGGGGGGTCCCTTGCACAAGATGTGGCAGCTCTGGGGTGGGTCAGCACATACCCGCTCTGCGGCTGGGAGCCTGGGCCTGGCCGCTGGTTGGTTCCCAGGCAGGAGGGGAGGGGAGGGGACAGCCTGAAGAAAGTGACCCCCAGGCGAGGGGCCTGCTGGAGGGACAGCCCCGGGAGGGCACCGGGTGTGAGGTCATGCCAGTGGCGTTAATGATCCACCCGATCTCCGTGGGGCGGGAAGGGAGCCGGTCTCCCGGGGAGGGGGTGGACCAGGGACCAGGTGGAAGGCAGGGCCCCCAGGCCCGGCTCTGGGCTGGATGGGGAGTTGACCTCAGCCCAGGCCTCTGGGCTGGCTGTGACCTCAGCATGGTGGGGGTGGGGCTCCTAGCCTGCTCCCAGCCTTAATCAGGGCCCTCGGGCCTGGCGGCTGGGCGGGAAGGGAAGGGGTGGTGAGAGTTCAGCCGTGGTTTCCTGGAGTAGCTAGAGGGGTTCTGAGGGACCCTGCCTGCAGGGGCATCGAGGGCGGATGCAGGCGGCTGCCGGCTTTGCCCAGCTTCCTTTCCTGGAAAGGCAGCTCTTCCAGGAAGTGGGTCTTGAACTTGGTGTGATCAGGACCTCCTGGAAGCACAGGCCCGGGGCTGCCGCAGCCCCTGAACCCCACTTTGAGAAGAGTTGCTGGCTCGGCTAGGGTTCGATGAGCAAACCTCGCCCTGGGAGGGGGCCTGTGCTGCGAGCTGACCGCCCCCCCCCCCCCCCCCCCGCTTCCTTCCTGCAGGTGGGGAGCTGTCCTGTGGAAAGGGGATCCTGGCAGGGGCAGGGCCTCAGCTGGTGGGCAGAGGCCTGCGTGGACGTCCAGAAGCAGAGTGCTCCCTCCTGCAGGGCCGGGCCCCTCTGCCCAGCGCCAGCACCCAGCAGTCTCCATGTGGGGACTGTCACCCGCAGGAAGCTGTGCCTGTCGGCTCCTGACACACTGGCTCCACCTACAGGCCACCCCAGGCCATGACCGGCTTGTTCCCAAAGCCAGAGGAGCTGGGAAGCTGCCTGTGCAGTGGGAAGAGGGCTCCCTCTCCCAGGCTGGCCCTGCGGAGCGAAAAGGCGGGGCAGGTGGGCGGCATCTGCTTATGATGCCCTCCAGCTGCCCTGCTACACACCGCCCTGCTGCAGCCAGCACACCAGCCCGCCTCCAGAGGGCACCCTCGATCTCCGCTCAGTCCTCACTGCTCTGCAGTGGGTCCAGGTGCAGGCCACGTGGGCAACAGGCATCTTTAAGGAGACACTGTCACCCGCCCAGATGACACCGCAGGAGCCACAGGCAACAAGGGCGCAGGCGCCCGGCCACACCGCCCTGTGCCTTCCAGGCCCTTCCGTGAGCCTCCTGTCCCTTTCCGGGCGGCTCAGCCTCTGGGAGCCCAGCCTGGGCCCTGCACGTGGCCCAGCCCCCGTTTGGCTTAGAACCAGTGAGGCAGGCGGTGTTGTGGACAGAAGCCTCTGTGGGTGCCGCTCTCCATAGGATCAGCCCTCCGTTTTCCAAGTGGTCCCCCATCAGCATGCCCCGCCAGCTGGCAGTGCTGAGCCCCCGGGACTGACGCCGGCTGGTCTGAGCACAGGGCCAGGTGAGGGACCCTAAGTATTTCTGAACCAGGCGCCAGCTCATCTCCCAGAGGCCGCTATCTTTCGGGAGAAAATGTGATTCCTGTGGGAACAGAGAAGATCCCCCCGTGTCCCTGGGCCTCCAATGCCTTCACGCAGACTCCTGCTGGAGCCCGAGGCAGCCGTGGGCAGAGGCCGATCTGACAGACACGGAGGCACAGGAACCCACAGGACGCCCAGCCACTGGTCGGGCTCCAAGTGGCCAGGCCTGGCCGCATGCTGGACGCAGAGGAAAAGCAGGCAACAGCCAGGGCCAGGCACGGTGTCATCTTGCTCCACAGCCAGCCCTAACCTGCCGAAACAGGTTCCCCCGGGCTTCCTGCGGCTCCCGGCTCCGGCTGTAGGTGAAAGCCGCGTCTCTGAGGGCTGTGGTCACCGCTTTGGGTGGAGAAAAGGCCATGCACTGGCCTCACTGAAGGACCCTGTCTTCCGATGGCATCCGAGCTTCTAACTCCACCCAGTGACCTGACGGGACCTTCTGTCTAAGCTTAGCGGGAATACGATGCTCCTCCAGACCCGCCCGCCTCACAGCGGCGCCAAGTCAGGCGTGCACATCGCCGCCCCGTGTGCGAGCTCATGGGCACTGAGCCCAGACGGGGGAGGCCTGGGCCTGAGCCCACAGCCTATGAGGCCGAGATCTGCACCAATTCCTGGGGCTCCCTAAGGCCGACCGGCCGGGGAGCGCCTGGCCGCACAGATCTGCGGGGTCGGCCGCCAGGCGGGGGGAGGACGGCAAGCAGGCATGTGTCCACAGGTATGTTTATTCATGCCAGCAAGGACACGGCACTTCTAGACAGCACGGTGCCCCCATCTGACAGCCGAGGTGGATGCTGGCCGACGCTCCCCGCTGCACTCGCCCAGCTGCTAGTGGTGACCGTGAGCAGGCGCGGGACTCGAACCTTCGGAAGAAGCACAACAGACACGGTTAGGAAGAGCAAGCCGAGTGCAGCTACCGTGTCAGCATCGGAAGCGAGGAAGTGTCAGAATGGCCCATTGTGAGAAGGTGGTTTCTATGCAGGTCGCCCTGGAAGTGAGGGTGCCTCAGGCGCCAGGATGGAGGGCGGGCCACGTCTCCTCCCCAGGGGCCGGGCCAGCCTGGGCGTGCAGGGCTCAGATGACAGCGCTTCACTGTCACTTGGGAAGCAACGTAAGACCCGCTAGTGCCAGGGCCTAAGTTCAGGGGGCTCCCCCACACACCGACCGGGCGGGGTGCCCAGCAACTGGGGCTCCCCTACAGGGGCCAGCTCCCTGCCTGTCCGCGCTCCCTCCTGCTGCACACGCATGAGCACCGCCTGAACCTCAGACCGAGAGGCAGACCTCACCTTCCCAAGCCCCCCGCTTCGTCCCCTCAGGCCCGGACTCCCTTCCCCTCCGATGGGGCTCGCCCCACCCACTTAAAGCAGGCCCCTTACCTTTCAGAGCTTTGGCTCTTTTATCTGAAAGAAAAGAAAGGAAAAGTGGTCAGCGCTGTACAGAAGCCGGACCGGTCCCTGTGGGCCAGCACGGAGCGGAGCCGACAGGGAGCGCTCAGGAGCGGCATTTGGTCTCACAGCCTCACAGCCTCTCAGCCGCTGGGCCTCTCAGCGAGGGGGCCCCGCCACAGGCGCTTCCGCTTCCGCTTCCGCGTGGCAGGCTCCTCACTCCCCACCCCCCCAGCCCTCCTCTGGCAACTGGAAAGCTCCCTCCTGCTTTTCTCTCCAAACCAATCGCTTGTCAATACGTGACTGGGCCACCCTGCCTCCCTGTCAGCGTGGAGACATCTGACACCCTCAGCCAACGGCACAGGAGCATAAACACTGCACCCAGGACTCACCCTCAAATAGTCTGCATTCCTAACGCCGAGGCTCTCACCGTGCATTCCAAACAGCAGTCCCATCTGGGAAGTCAGTTCCCTGGCAGCCAGGCCTTATTCAAATGTCCCCGAACACCCCTTGGCCAACGTGTGCTCCCCACCTTTTAACGGGGCCCAATGGTTAGGTAAGAGCTCCAGTCCCTTCAACGGGCCCGGAGTTCCTCGGAGGGATTCTGCCTGTGTCCCCAGGAGCCCAGCGAGGACACTCACCCGCACTCCGGATCTTGTACACGATGAGGCCCATCAGCCCCATGCCCACCCAGATCTCCTGGTACACCTGCGTGTAGTAGGGCTTCAGGGGGACCCACACGGTTCTGAGGAGGCTCTGGAACATCTGGAAGGAAAGCAGGGATACCTGTTAGCACGGCCACGGCTTAAACGGAACTGGCAGGAGATCCCCACCTGTTCATGACGTCCACCTACTCCCCACGACTTCAGGGATCTGCTCTGATGCCAGGCCCCCGTGGGCCCCTGCACTTGGCTCTCTGAGCTTCCCCACCGCCCCCCACCGCCTGACCTGGGCCAGAGCATCCCTCAGTCAGTCACCCTCATTCCTCAAGCCTGTGCCATCCCGCAGCGTCAGCGAATGCCCTGCCACAATTCACACACCACCTCACAGCTTTAAACTGAGAACTGGTGTGTCTGCATCATCTCGCTAAGAGCAGTTGGCATTAATACATATAATATTGATTTCTGAGAGGAAGGGAGAGGAAAATCAATGATGAGAGAAAAATCACTGATCGGCTGCCTCCTGCACGCCCCACATTAGAGGCCAAGCCTGCACCCCAGGGTGTGCCCTGACCGGGAACAGAACCGGGACCTCCTGGTTCATAGGTCGATGCTCAACCGCTGAGCTAGCCGGCCGGGCAGGACTGTTGGCATTCAAAGCGGGACAAGAACATGGTCAAGGCGCGACCATTTCCCGGGAGAACGACACCAGGCGGCGCACAGCGACAGCTGCAACTCACTGCCTCAAGTTCCAGCTGCACCGAGGTCTGCCCGACAACAGGAAACGGTAAGACGGTAAAGTGTACACGTGGTGGGGGCTCCCCCATGCACTCAGTAACACGTCCATCACCATGTGTGCTTTTTCTGTGCGACTTTTAGGCTCCCTTCTCAGCTAACTTCAATGACACAACCAAGTACGGCGCTGACTGGGTCACGATGCTTTCTACGTGCCCGTCTGAAGCCCACTGCTAAGGACAAAGCCGGCAGCTCAGACAGCTCGCTTCCGAAGAGCTGCCATGACAACTGACCTCATGAGCTGCTGGATGTGATCGATGAGCCATCCGTCCCTCCACTCACAGCGCATTGCCACGTGCAGGTCTCACAGGACACTGTGATGATGTTTATGCTTTACTGCAGACTCCCCTTCCATCCCAGTAAGTCTGGTAACAGCCTGCCGGCTCCAGGGGTGGGTGTGCCACCCAGCACACCCAAGGCTGTGGGTCCATTCCGATCGGGGGATGTATAGGAGGTAAGGGATTGATGTTTCTGTACCCTCCCTCCCCCCAAAAAATCACCAAACACCTATCCTCAGGCGAGCTTTGCAGAAACAGCTGGCCTAATGCCTACACTCACTCAAACCACCGTCAGGAGCACAGACGCTGCTTTGTGTCATTGATGCTGCCGCCTCCCCGCCTCCGCCTGCCTCTCCCCTCCCCTGGCTGCGCAGAATGGTCCTCCTATTTTCCCTGGTCTCCGCACAGACACCTGCACGTGGGGGTCCCTATTCACCAGCCAATGTGGGCTGAGCGTGGACTCGGTGGCCGGGTCTGCGCCGAGACCCCAGGCCACTGTGCTGCCTGGGGTCAAACCCTGGCCCTGCGCCGCTAAAGCTGCGTCAGACGGCCCCATTTCCTCACCTGTAAAGCGGGGCTGAGAACAGCACCCCCTCAAAGGGTGTGAAGATGAGCTACCCTGAGCCAGGGATTCAGGGTCAAGTGTCCTATGTCGAGGGCTTGTCATACCACATGCCACGGCGTGGCGGTACAGCACCGAGCACTGGCTTTATCTAAAGCCAGGGGCCCGGTCCCTCAGCCTGACCTGCACCCTCTCTAATCTGGGAGCCCTCAGGAGATGTCCTACTGTCCTGCTCCCGTGGTTCTCGCTCTGTGGACTGCCTACTTGATGCCACCGTAGGCCCTGGTGTCTGCTCCTGTGCACGTAGGCCCGGAGTGGCTGGGGGTCGTCTGGAACTCCGGCTGCCCTGGGCCTGCCCGCGGACCTACAGGCTCAGAGCGGCCGGGATGCAGCCTGCTTGGTGCCATGCGTACGCAAGTGGCCACCCTGCCCCAGCTGCTCCACACCTGTGTATGCAAAATAACCCACCATTTGTTTGGTTAATGTGCATACGCACGCCTCAATGGCTGGTGGGCCACAGAGGCATGGTCAATTTGCACATCTCTCTTTAGTGTAGATGTGACGCGTATTTAACAGCTCTCCACCCTTTATTGCTCCCCACTCCCTAACCTCTAGAAAGCAGCCTGCCCTCCGCCAGCCCTGCTTCCGGTTCCCACAAGAACCTGCCCCTCGCTTGAGGCTGTGTCCTTCCCCCGGGGCCCTCACCGGTCTGTCCTCACACGGCCCTGAGATGCTCCGTCAGAATGAGGCTCCATGAACCCGACAAGCTGACTTGGAAGGTGCCGGAGGGCAGCTCCACCTCCTGCACCCACAGTAGGTGGGGAGGAAGGGGCCAGGGGCCACGGGGCAGAAATGGAACCCCAGGTCCCATTGGACCAGCTCTGCCTGCTCTGCTCCCGATCTCATTCAAGCTGCCGGTTCAGGAGATCCTTCTGAGAAGCAGGGAACCCCCTTCCTGCTCCCAGGTGCTCCCCGTAATCCGAGGAGACAAGAAGCCCATCGGGTGCCCGGTGAGGAGTGAGCACCAGTGAACCATCGGAGCAGCAGCAGAAAGGCTAGGACACCCAGAGGGCAGCGAAGAGCCCTGGGCCAGGCCGCCCGAGCGGCCAGAGGAGGGTCTGGAGGGCGCACAGGAGGCAGGGAAGGAGGGACCGAGGAACCGCTAGTCACCCCGACATTCGGCTCAGGAGTCCGGCATCGTCTTCTCACCCACAATCACTGCCACCAGGACAGGCCAACACTCCCCTCCCCCCAGCTTTCCTTTAAAAAAAACAAGACACGTCTTCATTATTTCAGAGGAGAGAGAGAGAATTATCGATGGGCTGCCTCCTGCACCCCCTGATTGATGCTCAATCATGGGGCCACACCAGCCAGGCGCCCCAACTTTCCTTTTAACCAAAGTTGCCACAGTTGGCTGGACAGGTGACACGTTCTCAACATTTAATAGTGACCCCACCTGTCCGCCCGCATCCCCAGCTCCGTGTGCGCGTCTCACAGCACCTTCCTTCCCAGGCCCGTCCTTACCAAAGGCCAGGGGGGTGTCCGTGTACCCCGCCCCGCAAAGGCTGCGGCGCGTTAGCAGCAGCCACTCCCCCCCTCCCGTGGCGGCCGGCCCGGGCGCGCAAGCTCAGTCCGTGCAATCCAAGCGTCGCCCCTGAACCCCGTTTCGGCCCCGTTCCCCTCCCCCACGACAGAGGCACAGTGTAGCTCGGAGTCAGGGTGCGTGGGAAGCTGAGGGGTGCCGGGGAGAACGCGCCACAGGCGGGTTCGGCTCCCGGCCTGGGCTCCGGCTCCACCACTGGCCCCCGCGGCCGAGGCGCTCGCCCAAGAGGGAGAGGGGCGGTGGACCCACGCACCCTCACCCCCTCACCCCCTCACCCGCCTCCAGCTCCGGGGCCGGCGGACCAGCTCGCCCCGCTGGGGAACGGAGGGGCCGGGCCGCAAGGTCGGGGGGGGGGGGGGGGTGCAGGCGGGGACCTGGGGAGGGTCCCGCTCGCCGCCGGCTCCTTCCGCGGGCACACCGGCCCCGGGCCGCCGCCGCCCCCGCCCCGGCCCCCACGTCGCGGCTGCCCCGCCCCAAGCACCGGGCGCGGCCCCGCACTCACCTCGCCGCAGGACCAACCGCTCGGGCAGCCCCGACACGCACAGCCAGCTACTCGGGAAGGTCACTGAACGCGCAGGCGCCGCGCAAGGCCTGCCGGGAAGGCGGAAGGAGCGGCGCCCCGGAGCCAGCGCGCGCCCCAGGCGGCGCCTGCGCACCACAGCGCCCCCAGCGGCCGCGCCGAGGCTGCAGCGCCGGGGAGGGGCGGGTGGGGCGGGGCTGGGTGTGATAATGAGGTGACGAACCGTGTGGATCGGTCCCCGACGCGGGACGCAGGGCTGAAACCGGAAGGGCCTGGCCAAGAGCGGACGAGCTGATCGACCTGAAAAGGGGACCGGCTATCCTTCTCTGCGGTTTTCTTGCCATTTCTCCTTGAATTGTTAACATGTCTGCCCCGCGTGCATTTATGCATCTGTTCTGTGCATAGAAATCCTACGGCAAGAGCCAGGGCCCCAGACACTGGACCTACAGACACAGCCTTTCAAAAGCGCCCCCTCCCTGGGCAAGGAGATCAAACCAAGGCTGGAAATCTCAGCAGAGAATCGTAGCAAGTGAAACAAAAAGAAAACCACTTTCCGGGTCTGAAAAGAGCCAAAGAGAAATTGGGTGCGTTTAGCAGCTGAGAGAGTTGAAGACTTAACTGCATTGGAAGATAGAGGAAACCATTCAGAAACGTAGCGACAACAGTTCAGAGAGGGGGTACAGCAAGGGGGGTACGTCAGATGTGTACTTGGAGTCTTAAAGGATGAGAGAGGGGGCAGAAACATTATCAGATAGGTGGCTGAGAAATTTCCAGAAGCGATGAAATTAAAGTCACACCACAATTTCAAAAGGCCTTATGGAAACCAAGCAGGCAGGTGCATGAACATAAATGGAAACAAAACCATAGGAAACTAACAATAACTGCCAGCCTAGAATTCAGTGCATAGGGAAATTAACCTCTGGTGAATAAGGTGAGATTTCAGACAGACCAAGACGGAATAATCACCAGTAGATCGCATTAAAAAAAAAAAAAAAAAAGTCAGCAGTTCATTATTCAGGCAGAAGGAAATGAGTCCTGACAGAAGGATGGAGGGTGGGGGGGGGGTGTGTCCTGCTTCCGGGAGAAGACCGCTTAGAATCGCAGGAAGCTTGGAGCAAAGCCTAAAGGCCAGCGTTTTAGGGCATGGTTCTCAGTACGGTTTGGGGGTTTCCAAGCTCCTGTGTGTGTGTGTGTGGGGGGGGGGTGGTCAAATCTGTCTGCATCACAGTGGGAAGGTGCGGATGTTCTTTTTCACTAGCATTCTCTCACAGGGGCATGCTGGAGTCTCCCAGAGGCTGCGTGACTTGTGATGTCACAAGAGAATGACATCGGTAAGAGCCCAGCTGTCAGGAGGCCACAGTAAGAGTCACTGACAATGGAGAAGTGTCACTCTTCTCACACTGGAAAAATCATATTTTACTTTTCCTAAAAAGATACTTAACATCACACGGCTTTATTTTTTGTAAGCTTTTAAAAATTTTTGATCTTAGAGAGAGGGAGGGGGAGAGAGAGAAAAAAATGGATTCATCAGTTGCTTCCTGCATGCACCCGGACAGGACTGGACCCAAAACCTGAGTATGTGCCCTGATGGAGAATTGAATCCTTCACTTAAAAATATATATATATATTTTATTGATTTCAGAGAGGAAGGGAGAGGGATAGAGATAGAAACATCAGTGAGAGAGAATCATTGATCAGCTGCCTCCTGCACGCCCCCTATTGGGGATCAAGCCCACAACCCAGGCGTGTGCTCTTGGCCAGAATCAAACCTGGGACCTTCAGTCCGCAGGCAGACGCTCTATCCACTGAGCCAAACTGGCCAGGGCAAACCCTTCACCTTTTGATGTGTGGGATGATGCTCCAACCAACCGAGCCACACCCACCAGGGCCAGTTATTTTTATTTTTTATACTCACCTGAGGATATGTTTTCCTGATTTTGGAGAGAAAGGAAAGGAGAGAAAGACAGAAGGAGGGAGGGAAGGAAAGAGGGAGGGGGAGATAGAGAAACATCCATGTGAGAGAGAAACATTGATCCGTTTGTTGCCTCCCATACCTGCCCCAACTGCAACTCAGGCCTGTGTCCTGACTGGGAATCGAACCTGCGACTTTTTGGTGCATGGGACGACTCTCCAACCCACTGAGCCTTACCGGCCAGGGCAGGGCCAGTTATTGTTAAGGGGAGTCCTGAGACCAGGGCCAGGTCTGAGAAGCACTCTCAGAAAAAGTGTTGTAGGCCCATATGGGTTAGAAAACTGCCGAGGGCAACGTTTAGGGGAAACTGGAGAGCATCGTTGTGAGCTATTTCAAGAGAAAGCTTTTGAACTTCAAACATGACTTGAGATCAACACACTTTTAACATCTTTAGTTGCAAATCCAACACATCTTCAAAGAAAACAATGTTCAAAGAACTGGCCGCCCCAGCAGATTTACTGAGTACAGAGGCTGCGTTTCGTGGCTGAGGTCAGCGAAGATGGGAAGGCTCGTTGACCTTGGCTTTGCTGCTTGTGGGAGAGGGCGGGCGGCTTCCTGCATCAGCGGGGTTGTAATTGCTGTCAGCTGTTCTCCCTTGCGAGCTGGGAACGCAAATATGCGAAACCTGCAAGGCCCGCAGGTCGCCGTCGGCCTATGAGGTTTCCTGTCCTCGGCCAACAAGCATGCCAGGCAGGGGCCGTTCCGGAGGCTGCAGTATGGGCACAGTCAGAACGCAGGTCTGGAGCTCATACTATGTTAGTGGGGGGCCAGGATTTGGGCTGGGATTGCCAGTTCTGTGCTGATCGGGATAAGAAGCTAGAGCCCGAACTGGTTTGGCTCAGTGGATAGAGCGTCGGCCTGCGGACTCAAGGGTCCCAGGTTCAATTCCGGTCAAGGGCATGTACTTTGGTTGCGGGCACATCCCCAGTACGGGGTGTGCAGGAGGCAGCTGGTCGATGGTTCTCTCTCATCGATGTTTCTAACTCTCCCATCCTTTCTGTATAAAAATCAATAAAATAAAAAATAAAAATAAAAGAAGCTAGAAAGCTAGAAAACTCCTTGGCGAGCAGAATGGGGAAGGTGAGAGCGTTGAACTAACGGGCCGAGTAATTCACAGCCGGTACAGAAGGTCGCCTCCCAAGGGATGACATCGAGGCCGCAGTATTTCAGCTCCAGGCCCAGAACAGCAGCAGAACCAAGCGGGTGATCTCAGGACCAGCTGCAGTGAGCAATGTGCTACCTGCTCTGGCACTGGCCAACCGAGGGAGACCACCACCCCACAAGAGCACACCTGGAAAACAGGGAACAGTGTGCTAAATCCCCCCCGACTGCCCTGACAATTCCGGCCTGCGGGAAAGAGGGCCCAGAGCAAGCTCTGCTGCTGGGGAGCACACGGCACCATTCCTCCCCCCTCTCCTCTCACAGGCGTGCACATCCTAAACGCGAAGGGACGCCTCAAGACTAGCCACCAGGGGGCAATGGGCAGTGACAGCTCACCCGGGCCACCCCGACCCTGTCTCCCAGGCCCCTCTTTGCACCTCCCAGTGGCAGCGCAGCCCAGCTCGGGCCCTCCTGTGGCTGCTTCCTGGTTTCCCCGTCCTCGGTGTGAAAAAACACACCCTCATAGTCACGGGACCCGTGTTGTGAAGTTCCTCCCACACCAGGTCAAGAACCCACACACGCCTGGCGGCCCAGGGCTCAGGGCCAGGTCCCCTGCCTGGTACCAGTGCCATGCTGGGCACCAACAGGACAAGCCCGCTGGAGTCTGCTGCGCTTTCTCAGGCTGACCTCTTACTGGGCATTTTGGGGGGCATATTCCAGTCCTTAACTGACTGGACTTGACGCTGTTGGTCAGCGCCATGCTCTTGATGCCCAGACCCTGCGCCGGGCACTGACTATGATGGTGGCAGGCGGTCACGGCAGGCTTCCGCGTCTCCTTCCCTCCTCTGGACCCCTTTGCCTCTTCCTTCGGGCTGTTTCCCAGGGTTCCGTCCTCCACCTTCCTCCACTCGTCTGGCGCTCGGCCGGCCCCAGGTCAGCAGCTCTGGGGTGTTCAGCGCCATCCACTCGCCGAGGCCCCCACCCCTGCGCCCCTCGCCCCGTCCCGGTGGGCGGTCAGTGCCGCGGAGATGCAGGTGGAAGAGGAGGAAGATGACTTCCGTTTGCTTGTATTTCGGCCCCACAGAACTTCTTCCGGGCCCGAAACTCCGCCAGGAGGGAGGGCTGCCTGCCTCGGGCGGGCCTTCGCCCACCGGCGCCCTTCCGCTGGGACCCCGAGTCCTCTTCCGCCCGTGGTGCCCGGTTGTTCTGTAGGGGTCCTGCTTGGGTCATCCTAACAGCCTCCCGTGGCCTTCTCCCTGCTCCTGCCCCCAGATCAGGGGCAGGTGCCCCTGTTTCGCCGCCAGGTGTGACCTCGGCAAGGCGGCCACCTTTCCCTGCCCAGGCTTGCTTCCACGGGAGCCCCAGCCCAGCGGCCCTGAACGGGACCCTCAGAGGGAGAGGGCGGACGCGCGAGGCACATCCGGTCCATTGATGCCTTGCGCCAGCCCAGAGGGCTGAGGCCCTGGGGTCACACCACGCAGGCTCCGGGTCAGCGCGGTGGCGGCGGAGCGGGCGGCCCGAGGGCTTTGAAAGCGCAGGTCTCCGGGTGGGGGCGAGAGCCACGCTCCCAGCAGGCTTAGCGTGGCAGGGCTTGGGTTGGCAGGCAGGAGGCCTGGGCACAAGGGCACAGGTGCACTCTGATTGGAGGGCAGGGAACAGGGCGGGGCCTTGGGGAACACTCTGATTGGAGAACCTAAGAAGGGCGGGTCCTTGGAGCACACTCTGATTGGAGGACCTTGCCTTAGGGCAAACTCTGATTGGAGAGCCTGGAACAGGGCAGGCCCTGGGAGACACTCTGATTGGAGGGCCTGGAGCACGGCGGGGGATCAGGGCGGGGCTTTGGGCACGTCGCTGAGCCACGTTCTTCCCACGTAGTCCTCAGGCGGTTGAGGCGCAGCTGAGGCCGGGCTGCGACCATGCTGCGTAAGCTCACCGTCGACCAGATCAACGACTGGTTCACCATCGGCAAGACCGTGACCGATGTGGAGCTGCTGGGCTCGCCGCCCGCCTTCCCGGCCGAGGCGGCCAGAGAGGAGGCCCAGCGCAGGGACAGAGCCCCTGGTGCCTGCCCTGTTGAGGCCCGGGCTGAGGCCCAGGCCCGGGTGCGGGCGCAGACACCTGCGCAGGCGCATCAGGCGGCATCCAGGAGGTAGGCGGCCGGCCGGGCTGCGGGCGGGTGCGGGGCCGGGACAGCGAGGACTTGGGCCCCATTGGCACGTCCCTGGTCCCCGCTGCCTGGCCATCCCAAAGCGAGCTGGCCACAGACAAACCCCGTCCCGCCACGCACACCAGCTAACCTTCCCCCACCAGATGCGGAGTTCTAGTTCTTTATTAATAGAATATTTTACTTATTTATTTAATTGATTTTAGAGAGGAAGGAAGAGGGAGGGAGAGATCGAAATATCAATGATGAGAGAGAATCATGGGTGGGCTGCCTCCTGCACGCCCCTTGCTGGGGATGGAGTCCGAAACCAGGGCATGTGCCATGTCCCTGTGACCTCCTGGTTCATGGGTCGATGCTCAGTCACTGAGCCATGTGATGCGGCTGGGCTGGACGACTTTTTCAGAGCAGTTGAATTTTACATAAAAATTGAGTGCAGAGAGCCGTGGACCCCCTCCCTCCCAACCCCTCCAGCATTGCCCTATTAACATTTTACTTTAATGTGCTACATTTGTTGCAACGGATGAAGAAGCGGAGTGGATCCATCATAACTAAGAAGGGGGCCCACTCTTGCGGCCACTCTGGCGCAGTCTGGGTTTGGGCAGATGTACAATGACGTGTATCCACCACCAGTATAATACAGAGCAACTTCACTGCCCTGAACATTGCTCTGCCTATTCATCCCCCCGTCCCCCCACACACACACCCCCGCCCGGCAACCACTGGTCTTTTTTAATATCTATTGTTTTGCATGTTCCGGAATGTTCTGTGGTTGGAATCACAGGTGTGTAGCCTGTTCAGATCGGCTTTTTTCACTTAGCCAGATGCCATTAAGGTTCCTCCAGGCCTTTTCATGGCCCGAGAGCTCATTCTTCTCGAGTGCTTGGTACGTCTGGGTACCACCTACTGAAGAACACGTTTGGCAATTACGAATAAAGCTGCTGTGAGCACCCAGGCCCCAGGCCCAGGTTTTTGTGGGGTCAGAGGTTTTCAACGCGACCGGTAAACACCCCGGAGCGAGGGAGCGGGAGCTTTGGTCAGTTTTACGGGCGCTCTGCTCTGCCTCCCATGTGGTCTGACTTACGCAGCTGCTGCCTGTGATGCTGGGGGCGGGAGGATGCCTGCTGTTTTAGGAGAAACACCTGCCCTCTCTGAAGGCCCCGAGCAGGCACCTCCAGCTCTGGGCATCTGCGTCCCCGCCTGGCCCCTCCCCGGAGCTCAGCACCCTTTATGGGACAGCCCGCAGGGTGGTGGTGTTTTAATTTGTTAAGTTGACCTTGTCTGTTGCTCTGTCTGATCCGGTGGGTCAGGGCTCATGGTGGTTCCAGCCTTTGCAGGCTCCGGGGCTCTTGGGGCCTTGGGTGGATTTGTTTCCTGGAGGCAGGGAGGGGACAGAGACCCTGTGCCCGTTGGGCGGCGGCTGCTCATGGGTTTGTGCGCTTTGTCCTCTAGGATGACTCTGCCGAGTGACCCCGTGGGCTGCCCTCCTCACTGACCCTCCCCCCCCACCTGCTCCCTAGACTTGGAGGACAGAACAACATTGCTTTAAGTAACTCATTGTGGTGTGAGATTGGAAGTAAATTAATATTAACCTTGTCAGAAATGATAGTATGTATTAAGTGTTCCTATAACTAAGGACTAGTTTTTTAAATTTCCAATCTTTATGGACCGAGACTCTTGTAAAATAAATGAAAAGACAAAAATGAGCCCATTCTAAAAATTATTACAATCAGTGTGTGTAAAATCGCTGTGAACTTGCCAGGAGAGCGTCAGCCTCGGTAGTGACAGGTGCCAACAGTGTCAACATCCGGCCGTCTCCGTTCTCCTCCTGACAGTGTCCAGGGCCTGCACCCTACCATCTCCTGTCAGGGCTCCGCCCTCGTGTGGTGGGCTCAGGGCAGCACCGTGGAGCCGTGTTAGCCCTCCGGACAGCTCCGGGGGGTGGGTGGCGTTCTGACTGTAGGTGAGGAAAAAGGGTGGTGGTAAGGTGGCTTGTTGCTCAGCTTCCAGCAGGAAGTCCTGGAAGGAAGGTGACCCTGGAGCTGCCCCCGGGCCTGTGCCTGTGCCTGTGTGACATGGCAAAGGGACTCGGCAGATGGAATAGAGGGTTCAGACCCTAAAACGGAACTAACCTGGGTTATCTAATCACAAGCACCTTCAGAGCAGAGGCCTCTGCAGAGCCGGGTTCAGGCAGGAGAGGGCGGGCCTGCGGTGGTTAGAGGGGGCCTCAGGAAGCACCAGAAGGCTGTGGGCGTGGTGGGGCCAGGCCGGTCCCGCTGATGCTCCGAGCAGGGAAACGGGGCCTCAGACCTATAACCTCAGAGCATGGAGTTTGCCGCAGCCTGAATGAGGTCCCAGTGGGGATCGCAGCCTGTGAGCACCCCGGTGCTGGCCTGTGCGACCCTAAGCAGGGCCCGCTGGTTTCCTGGATTTCCGGCTTACAGAACCTGCGGGCGGCAGGGCTGGTGGCGCAGGCACACCTCGGAGACACTGCAGGTCGCTCCCAGACCATGGCAGTGAAGCAAGCTCACGGTAAAGGGGTCACATGAACGTTTGGGGTTCCCAGCGCACATAAGCTATGCGTACACCACACCATAGCCTGCTGAGTAGGCTGTATGTTACGTTGAAATCTCTGGACACGCCTTGGCTAAAACGCTGACCCCCTGAGCCTGGGGAACAACGGCCTCCATAGACACCCCCCTGCAGCATGGCCTCAGCCTCCCTTTCTGAAACGCGGTGCCTGCCGAGCGGTGCCAGGCGGGCAGGCCGTCGTCGTCATGGCAGCCACAGGAGACGAGCTGGTGGAGCTGGCTCAGGGCCTGGCACGCGTGGACGGTGCGCAGGCCTTGGCTGGTCCGGGGTGCCGGTCAGCAGCTCTGTGCGTGGGGCCAACCTCAAGCACCGCGGGAAGAGCCCTCGCCGCGCCCCCTGCGAACGGAGGCGGCACAGGCCCTCCGCGGCTCCCTGGGGCCTGTCCAGCGAGCCCTGGTCGCCTTGACCCTGGTTATGGCACGGCTGGATCGGAGGCCACAGGGAGGAGGGCCAGGCGGGCGCTTTGGCGGGGAGGTTTAGTTCCGTTCTTATTTTCTTTCTTTTTAGATGAAAAATAACCCCCCACAAATCTCCAGATATAAAACTGTAGACATTAGGTTCCTTGGAATTACCTTTAAAAATGGTAAAGTCTAGCCCAAGTTGGTTTGGCTCTGTGGATAGAGCATCCGTCTACCGATGTAAGGGTCCTGGGTTCGTTTCTGGTCGAGGACATGTACCTCCTTTGTGGAAGGCAACCAGCTGATGGGTTTCTCACATTGATGTTTCTTTCTGTCTCCTCCTCCACTCTCTCTCTGAAATGCATTTCTATCCTCAGGTGAGGATTAACAAACAAAAGAGAATGATAAAGTCTAGCATCCTATCTAATAAGGAGGGAATATGCTAATTGACCCTCATGCCATTGCAAAGATGGCGGTGCCCACAGCCAATAAGGAGGGACTATGCTAATTGACTGCCATGCCCTCGAAGATGGTGGTGCCCACAAACATAACATGGCAGCACCCAGTCCCTTAGCTCCCCAGCCACCCAGGGCCGCCCGTAACCAGGGCCGGCCAAGGCTTGTGCTGCCGGCAGTGGCAGCAGCAGAGGTGTGATGGGGCGTCTGCTTCCCCTGATGGCCAGGTTGCCTCCCACCTCTAAGGGCTCCCAGATTGTGAGAGGGGCAGGCCAGGCTGAGGGACTCCTCCAGTGAATGAATCTTCATGCACTGGGCCTCTAGTTTGATCATAAAGATAAATATGACTAATAAATAATTTCCTACTTTAATGAAGTTATGAAATGTTTAATTTAGGTATTAAGTATGCTGGTATTTAAAATGAACATAATATCGGTGTAAAGTATACGTCAGCATTGTTTTCTGAGAGTAGCAGCTACTAATGCTACTTCAGCTGTCTCTTTTTCCTGATCTGACACAGCTGTGTTTTTATACTTCCCCTTCATTTAGCTGAGATTAAAATAAAGTGTAGGGATGAAGCCTTGTCTTCATGCTGCCTTTACGCTGCCCTCAC
Source organism: Pipistrellus kuhlii (assembly GCF_014108245.1). Classification (NCBI taxonomy): domain Eukaryota; kingdom Metazoa; phylum Chordata; class Mammalia; order Chiroptera; family Vespertilionidae; genus Pipistrellus; species Pipistrellus kuhlii. The sequence continues at coordinate 221,351 of NW_023425417.1, read as the reverse complement.
TCCTGCCCCCAGGTCTCCTCTGAGAGAATGCCCTGGCCACACGGTCGCAGGCGCGAGGGTTGACGCCACTCGCTTGTTCTGTGTGTAGCTTCCTCTTAGCATCAAAGTGCAGGTTGCTGTCCGAGTGTCACACAGAATCTGTCAAATCTCTTACTGCACAAGTGCCTCTCTTCCTGTGAGAGGCTTTGAGGTATAAGAAAATACTTCACATGTTCTTTTCCAAATATTTAGGAAAGATTTTAGTAAAGGAACATCGCACTGCTGGAGAGGTTCAAAGGGAACACCCTCTAAGCAGGACACGCCCTCATGGGCCTTAACTTTGACCTCACAGCAGAGAGAGTGGGGGAGGGGTCACGTCACCTTCTGAAGGTTAAGCTCGGACCGCCATGGTCCTGCGTGCCTCTGGCCAGCAGCCTAGCGGGGCGGGGGGTGGTCCGGCAGGTCCCACGTCCTGTGCGAGAGCGTGGGGAGCCTGCTTTCTGCCTGCCGCTCCACGTAGCTGGACACCGTGGGGATCTCGTCCTGGTCTGAGCTCCGGGCGCTGTCCCTCCGGCACGCAGGGAGAGTGGGGCCCCCCGCACTCCCCGCTGCCAGGCCCAGCTGCCCGCCTTGCCCAGGGCCCCCCAGGGCGTCCTCCAGGACTTGCTTGAAGATGTAGATGATTTCCCAGGGCAGCACATCATTTTCTGCCAGGACGTCTCTAAACCTAGAGGGAAGAGGGAGAGGACGTGGTCCGACAGTGCCCTTTGCCACCCCTGTCTCCCACGGGCAGTACATCCCGTGGCCGTGTGGCAGTGCCACCCCGTCTCCCACGGGCAGTACATCCCGTGGCCGTGTGGCAGTGCCACCCCGTCTCCCACGGGCAGCACATCCTGTGGCCGTGTGGCAGTGCCACCCCCCGTCTCCCACGGGCAGCACATCCCGTGGCCGTGTGGCACTGCCACCCCCCGTCTCCCACGGGCAGCACATCCCGTGGCCGTGTGGCAGTGCCACCCTGTCTCCCACACGCAGCACATCCCGTGGCCGTGTGGCAGTGCCACCTGGGCGGGTCTGCACGCGGCTTAGTTTATGCGTCTGGGAAAGAGATTTCGGGGTGACTTAAAGCGTTTCTGGCCAGTAAGACGGCAGCAGACATTGCTCGCTGGCGCCCGGTTGCTGGGCATTGGATGCCCCCGGTAAAGAGCTTGCTGACGGCGTCCGGGTGCGTGAGCGCTCAGACCCACAGCAGCCATCACAGCGAGGGGGCTGTTACCTGCTGAGAACGGCTCCCGCCTGGCAGGGCTGCACTCGCGAGCAGAGCGCTTCCAGCCGCCTTTGCTCAGTAGCGGGGATGGCGGTGTGGGGGTTCAGGTGGGTCCTCAGCCAGGGGTCGTCCTCCCCCGCGCCAGCCCCGTGGTGCCCGTGGCCCACCTCCTGTGCGAACCGCTCCCGCTCCTGCAGGTGCCACTGCAGCTCCCGCAGCAGCGTCCTGGCCACGGCCTCCGCGCCCCGCGCCGCGCGCCAGGGGCTGTGCCGGGGCCACTTCATCCAGCCGAAGAGGGGCATCGCCTGCGGGGGGGTCCGCGTTTATTCAGTGTCAGGTCTGACAGCAAAGGTTCGTCTCTGCTTACTGCCTTTTCCAGAAAAGGGAGCGCATTTCTCTGGGTAGATACACAGGTCAAAGGAAGGTCGGAACATGGATGAAGTCTTAATCCCTAACTAGGTCGATCGGTGCCCCAACCAAGCTTTAACCATGCTCTGGAGCTAAGCCGAAAGGAAACATGCAAAGTCAGAGATAAGCTGCAGACTGAGCCTGTTCTGAGAGCCGCACGAACGCTTGCTCTACAAGTTCTGAGGACACTTTAAATGGCAGCCGAGCGCCGTCCAGAGACATGCGGGACACGGGCGCGGACAGACACGGGAGAGCGTACCTGGAGGCTGGGTCCGCGGTGGGGATGCCGGCCGGGCGCTCGGCCGCCTCCCTCTGCTGCTCCCGCCGCGCCTGCGAGGCTGCTCCCGCTCGCTCCCGCCGGGCTGCGCCGGAATAAATAACTTGCTATGTTGGGAACGAGGTTGTGAAGTCTTCCTGTGGAGAGGGCTCGCTAGTTCACCTTGTAAGAGCGGAGGAAACGACCGAAATAGCTTACTACCGCGGCCGCCGCTTACAGGTCAGCCTGAGACTGGCTCCTCGTCTGCACAGACGCCCGCGGCCCGGTGCTGCCCTCGATGCGATGGACACGCTCCGACGTGGGGGGGGGTGGACGCCGGGCGAGCCGTGCTCAGATGTGCCCCAGGGCGCGGGCTGCCTGCTGCGGCTGCCGCTGCGGTCACGGAGTGTAATTCGTGCCTCGGGAGCTCCAAAAATAACCTTATTGCTTTGACTCTTGAGCTGTGCTCCCAGGCCGTTGGAGCCGGGTCCCGTCCTCTGAGGGACAGCAGGAGAGTGGACCAGGCGTGGCAAAGCACATGTTCTGAGCAAGCCCCGTCACCGAGAGAGAGGGGCAGAGCCGCTGGGTCGGTGAGCTGCGGAGGGGCCGGACGCCCCTCGTTTTCTGTCTGAGCAGTAGTGTGTGCAAGCGGGCCACAGCCACAGGACGCCTACCCGCATGCGCAGGCAGGTGACTGCGACATGCACCGTGATCTCCGAAAACTCGGCGGTGCGGCCCGGGGAAGTGGAGCCTGAGGACATGTGACTCACTGTAGCGACCACCTCCTGTCTGGTGGGTGCTGAGGACCAGGGTGTCACTGTGTTCGACGGCAGCACAGTGGCTTTTCCTTAGATGACATCTACAATAATGAAGAGAAATATGCAAATTGACCATACCTCCGCAAGGACCACCAGCCAATCAGGAATGAGTGTGCAAACCAACCCAACAAAGATGGCAGGCTAATTTGCATACGCAGGTACAGTGCAAAGACGGAAGACCTAAGAGGACTGAAGACTGAAGAGGCTGGCTTCTCCGCTGTGGCCGGAGTGAAGGCCTGGGTCCCGGAGCTGGAGGAAACCGGTGCCGGCAGCCAGGGGAAGGACGGCTGTCGCAGGATCTTCGTGCAGCAGGCCTCTAGTTTAACAGTATTTCTCTCTGGCCTTTTCCTCCAAAGGAACCATGAAGAAGGGACATGGTTCACATTAGGCCTGCATGTCATGATGGGAGAGGTTATGTGTGGCGTCTGCAGCGCCAGCTGCTCACAGGGCAGACGGCGCCATCAGCTGCAGCCGGGAGGTTTCAGTTACCGTGGTGGTTGGTGCTCAGGACAGTCCCCTGCCAGCTGCCTGCGGCCTCCGCCGCTGCTGCCCTGGGTGACCGCCTCTGATTGCTGTGGTCCGTGCTGCCTCGGACCTGGTGCAGGCCACCTGGAGCACATTAAAGGCACTCGGGTCTGATATCCCAGCCTATCAGCACTCTTCTGGTCACTAGTTCTACAGCCCTCCACTCCCCACTGCCCTGCACTCCCCACTGCCCTCCACCCCCCACCGCCCTCCACCCCCCACCGCCCTCCACCCCCTCCGCCCTCCACCCCCCACCGCCCTCCACCCCCACCGCCCTCCACCCCCCACCGCCCTCCACCCCCCACCGCCCTCCACCCCCCACCGCCCTCCACCCCCCACCGCCCTGTACTCCCCGCTGCCCTCCACCCCCCACCGCCCTCCACCCCCCTCCGCCCTCCACCCCCCACCGCCCTCCACCCCCCACCGCCCTCCACCCCCCACTGCCCTGTACTCCCTGCTGCCCTCCACCCCCCCCCGGCCTCCACCCCCCACCGGCCTCCCCCCCCCCCCGCCCTCCCCCCCCCCCCGGCCTCCACCCCCCCCCGCCCTCCCCCCCCCCCCGCCCTCCACCCCCCACCGCCCTCCACCCCCCTCCGCCCTCCACCCACCCCCCGCCCTCCACCCCCCCCCCGCCCTCCCCCCCCCCCCGCCCTCCACCCCCCACCGCCCTCCCCCCCCTCCGCCCTCCACCCGCCACCGCCCTCCACCCCCCACCGCCCTCCACCCCCCACCGCCCTCCACCCCCTCCGCCCTCCACCCCCCTCCGCCCTCCACCCCCCACCGCCCTCCACCCCCCACCGCCCTCCACCCCCCTCCGCCCTCCACCCCCCACCGCCCTCCACCCCCCACCGCCCCCCCCCACCGCCCTCCACCCCCCACCGCCCTCCACCCCCCACCGCCCTCCACCCCCCACCGCCCTCCACCCCCCACCGCCCTCCACCCCCCTCCGCCCTCCACCCCCCACCGCCCTCCACCCCCCAGCTGACTGCAGCCTCTAGGCCTGAGCGGCCGCTTTGCTGAGGGAACCAAGGAGTAGATGTCAGGGAACTAGTGACCAGAAGAGTGCTGATAGGCTGGGATATCAGACCCGAGGGCCTTTAATGTGAATCCATCGTATTAAAGTGACTTCAGACCTCCGTGTTGGCATCGCCGGCCTTCCTCCGACAGCATCCCGGGTAGACCCCCCCAGAAACCCGTGCAGTGCTGCGGGCATGTCACAGTGCAGGTATCTTCTCACTGAAAGATCGGGACATTAAAAAAAACTGATTAGAGAGAGGGGAGGGCAGAGGGGGAGGGAGAGAAACACTGATTGGCTGTCTCCTGTACACCCAGGCACATGTCCTGACCAGGAATCGAACCAGCAGCCTTTTGGTGCACAGGACGCTGCTCAGCCAATGAGCCACACCACCAGGGCTGTTGGGGACATTGTGTCTCTTAGTTTGCGTATGGCCTCGGATGGCATTCTTTTAAAAAATGACCCGGGTTAGGTAAGAGTAAGAGTATGCCACAGGTTAGCGTATCCCTCTGCTGGGCCTCCCCCGCTTCTGACTCCCACAGGTATGGTGAGAGGCACCGCCTCCTGGAGCCCAGCCTGCCTGTCACAGGTGAGGTCCTGCCGCTCTGGCCGTCTGCCCTGGGAGGACGCTCCGCGCCTCTGGCTCTGAGGCTGCTCCGGTGCCGGATGGCATGGCCCGTGCCTCCTGCCCCACGGGCTCTGTGAGATGCGGAGGGGGCGGTGTTGGCTGCGGAGCCGTGGGTTCTAATGGACACCGGCCGGCGCCGCCTTCAGAGGAAAGGTCAGACCCAGCTGCCACCCTCCCGTGATCTAACAATTTATGCATTTGCCAATTTGAAGGATGAAAAATGGTTTTGCATCACTTTAATTCGCATCTGCTTGGTAAATGACTACGAATTTGAGTGTATTTTTACTTTTTTGTTGTTATGAATCCTCACTGAGGATATTTTTCGGAAGAGTGGAAGAGAGAGGGGAAGACAGAGAGAAACAACAGTGTAAGAGAGACACGTTGATTGGTTGCCTCCTGCATGCGCCCTGACCAGGGCCTGGCCTTGGGCCAGGGAGGAGCCTGCAACCGAGGTACATGCCCTTGACCGGAATCAAACCTGGGACCCTTTGGTCCTTAGGCGGATGCTCTATCCACTGAGCCATACCATCTAGGGCTCCCTTTCCTTGCTAATTGACCATTTTCGTTTCTTCTGTGACTTGATGAGTGTTCAAGCGTTCCTCAGTGCAGGGTGGGTCCTCGGCCTCTCGGAAACAGTGCACTGAGTTTGGGTGTTGTTTGCAGGTCTCTGGGCCGGAAGAGTGGGGAGCTGGAGTACATTAACAAGTACAGGCAGCTCGAGGCTCAGGAGCTGGACCTGCACGGCAGCGAGCACCCAGCCCGCGGGCCAGGTAACAGCGTCCTTCACGGCTGCAAAACAGGAAGTGCGCGCTGGTCACGCGCTGAAATGCTTGCTTCTCGTTTTTAATTGATTTGTTGGGGATGATGGTTAATAACATTATATGGGTTTCAGTGTACTGTTCCAGAAACATCACCTGCATAGTGCATGGTGTGTTTACCATCCCAAGTCAGGTCTCTTAAAACATTAACTTCTTAAAAGCCTAAGAAATGTAGCCTTTTGGTCAATAAAGAATCCATGCTGCTTGCTTGATTGGTTGCCTCCTGCACGTGCCTCAAATAGGGGTCATGGATCCAGCGCAGCCTAGATACATGCCCTTGACCGGACTTCAACTCAGGACCCTTCAGTTCGCAGCCAATGCTCTAACCACTGAGCAACCAGCCAGGGCGGCTTTAGGACTCTAGCTGAGAGTGCTCCGGCGGGGGGCGGGGGGCTCACCAGCTGGGAGGCAGGAGGCAGCACTGGTGTGTGTCAGCGGAGAGGAGCTGTGGGGGAGTGCGGTGAGGCCGGGAGGGAGGCAGCGGGCAGCCCGGAGCCAGTGCCTCTGCTGGCCCAGAAGCAGCTGCTTTGGCTCTGAGAGGTTTGACAACTCGGACTCTTCTCCTTTCAAGCTCAGGACAAGTGCCCTCCTGGATGCACGTACAGGCAAACAGCCCCCCCCCCCCCCCCCCCGCTGTTATTCGAGCAGCTAAGAAGCCACCTACGCAGAGAGCACGGGAGAGCAAGGAGAGCTTGTGCACGCGTGTCGGATGGACAGATGCAGGGGACCGGGAGGTGGAGGGAGGGACGCTGGGGGAGAGGACGGGGCTGGTGGAGAGGACGGCGCTTGGGCCGAGTTTAACTGGGAAGTAAATGATTCCCGTGAGAGTTCCTCTGCCATGAATTTCTTTTTTTTCTTTCTTTTTCTCATTTTTTTAAATGTATTATATGTGTACATATCTTACCCCCCCCACTCCCATACATGCCCCCCTCCCCTCTGCCATGGATTTCAGTGTCAGTTTGCCAAGGGGGGTGGGAGTCCGGAGTTACAGGAGGAGCGCCCAGGAGCGCGGCGAGGGGCGGCGCCCGTCGTGTCTGCCAGCAGGAGGGCCCCTCTGGGCGCCGTGCCTCCCGCTCCCCACTGTTCAGGAGGAAGCAGCGACCTGAGCACGCACAGTGTGCGTTCTGCGGCCGCTGCTATGAGCTGTGTCTGTGCCTCCCTTGGAGTCCCATTGCCCAGCAACGAGCGCTCTGCCTGCCGGTCTCCTGCCTTTGACGGGAGGGCTGGGCCCCACTCAGATGCGTGATGTGGAGCGGGGACCAGGGGCTTTACTGAATTCCCTCAGCGTGGCCTGTAGAACATGGTGTGCGTGTGCGTGTGTGTGTGTGTGTGTGTGTGTGAGAATGTGGTGTACGTGCAGATTAGAAATAACATGGGGTTGTTTGCCTTGTCTTTTTTAAATCCTCACCCGAGGATATTTTCCCATCTATTTTTAGGGCGAGAGGGAGAGAGAGGGAAAGACAGAAACATCCATGTGAGAGAAACACATCAGTTGGTTGGTTGCCTCCTGCCCGTGCCCTGACCAGGAGCCTGCGACCGTGGTACAAGCCCGAGGCCAGAATCGAACCCGGGCCTCGGGTCTGCAGGCCGGCACTCTACCTGCTGAGCAAGCGCGCGGGGCGGCCTGGTCTCTGTCCAGGGAGAAGTAGCCTGGTGCGCATTTCGTCTGATCCAGGTCCGCGGCCCCCGGTGGCTAAAGCCCGCCCTGCCACGTGCGTGCCAGAGACCGCGTACACCTACCCGGACCTGCCCATAAACCGCTGCAGGGAGGAGGTAAGAGGCCTGTCCTGGTGGGTGTTGGGGTGTGGACAGGGGCCGGGCCCAGCCCTCGGGTGGACAGCCTGAGGCTGGAGGGGCAGGCGTGCCCGCGTTGGCGCGGCCCGGCCTTCCGGGGCTGGGCTTCGTCTGCTCGGCGTCCGCACCGGTCTCCCACGAGGCTGTGCCTCGCCGTCCTCCGGGGCAGCACGAGCCACCGCGCCCGGGAGGGCCGCTCACGGCCTCTCCCGCCGTGTGTGCTGGGAGCAGCGGCCAGAGACACCGACGACAGGCCCCGGGGGAGTTTCATTTTTGCTTTGGATGGAGGCGCACACACTGATGGAGCAGACGCACTTTGCTGGTTTTAGAGGCCAGTGTTCACCTGAGTGTGCTCCCTGCCCCGGCACTCGCTTACACAGCCCAGGTGGCGCAGGGATGGGGGTGTGTGTGTGTGAAGATGCCCCTGGTCCCTGTGAGTGGGCAGTGAAGCTGCTTAAACAGGTGTCTGAGGAGTTTTAAGTGGCCTTTTCAAGCCACTTGAAGTAGTCACAGCTGTGTTTCCATGTTTTCTTTACTAGAATTCCATGTTAAGAATTTCATTTTAAGAATTACTTAAAAACTTAAGAATAATTGAAATTAGACTTAGCAAGAGCTGTAGAAACCAGTTTGGTGTTCGGTCTTCCGGGTGAAGAGCTGGGAAGCAGAGGGGCGTTGGCCTGGTCTCTGTAGAGGCAGCTGCCGGCCGTGGAGGACGCGCCGTTGACACGTAGCACATGTTAGCCTCCTGCTCCTCCTCCTCCGTGATGCCGGGTGGCGGTTCCATAACTCGGGAAGGAAGGTCGTCCCAAGAATTCTCCGGAGAAACACTGGTTCTGAGGTACCTCAGGCCCCGTTCGCTGCGGGAGTGCTGAGAGAGCTTTTCCGCTTGCAGGTTCTCTCTCTGATAGAAAGCAGCTCCGTGGTGATCATCCACGGCGCCACGGGCAGCGGCAAGAGCACGCAGCTGCCGCAGTACGTGCTGGACCACTGCCTGCAGCGCGGCGCCTACTGCCACATCGCCGTCACCCAGCCGCGCAAGATCGGGGCCAGCAGCATGGCCCGCTGGATCAGCCGGGAGCGCGCCTGGACGCTGGGCGGCCTGGTGGGCTACCAGGTGGGCTGGCCCGGAGGACGAGAGCCAACGTCTGAGCGGACGGTTTCCTGCGGGGATTAACACGAGTCCAGCCCTAACCGGTGTGGCTCAGTGGATAGAGCGTCGGCCTGCGGACTGAAAGGTCCCGGGTTCGATCCTGGTCAAGGGCATGTGCCTTGGTTGTGGGCACATCCCCAGTAGGGGGTGTGCAGGAGGCGGCTGATCAATGTTTCTCTCTCATCGATGTTTCTAACTCTCTCTCCCTCTCCCTTCCTCTGTAAAAAATCAATTAAAAGGTACTTTAAAAACGAGTCCAGTTGCTCATAGAGTAGAACTGTGGCATAATTTAAAAAAGAGTGAAACTGAATTCCTTGAAAATAACTTTAACCTTTTTCCAGTTTAATAGGAAAAAAATCCAACTTACGGCTTTTATACTTTTACCTTTCAATTATATTCTTGTATGTAGATGTTTTCATACGTGATTGTCTTAATGTAAAAGTGGTGTGACCCCCGATAAAAATGGATGCTTTGGAGTTAAATGCAGCCGTTTAAACCTGAACACATTCCCTTCCCCCTCCGTCCCGTCCAGGTGGGGCTGGAGAAGGTGGCCACGGAGGACACCAGGCTGATCTACATGACCACCGGGGTGCTGCTGCAGAAGGTGGTCAGCGCCAAGAGCCTGGTGGCCTTCACGCACATCTTCATCGACGAGGTGCGTGCGGTCCCTCGCAGCCTCCCGTCTCCGCTGGTCTCGGTTCACGGAGCCGGTGCGGGGGCCGTGGGCCAGCCCGGACGGGAGAGGCGGGGTCGGGTCGGACTCCAGCGGGGCTGAGGGCCCTGCGCACCTCCCGGAGGAGAGGCCTCGGGGTTCCTCCCGCGGGAGACGGTGAAGTGCGGAGGCCGTGCCTGGGTCTGGGGCGCCATGCGGGCTGCTGGGCGCTGGTCGGTTCCCACCCGTCACTGAGCGTGACACCGTCAGCGGCTGCTGCTCTGTCCTCGCTGCTCCTTCCCCACATGGCAGGCGGGCTCTGGAGGTGCCACTTGGAGACTGGCTTTTGCCCGAGCAGCTCTGGCTCCAGAAATGCCCCTCAGCAGCTCCCCCTGTCCCGATGGAGCCCCGGGTCCTGTCCCTTGGCTGCCGGCTGGTGCTGGGGGCGGGAGGAGGGGACAGGCCAGAGTGGCTCCAGGCCTCGGAAGGCTCTGCCAGGGAGGCCTCGGCGTGAGGAGGGCCACGAAGCAGCCGTGGCCAGCTCTGCAGCTCTCCTGCTGCGCCTTCTTCAGGCTGGCCTCCCGTCTCAGGCCTGCAGTGCCCGGGCCGCAGCACACGTCCCGTCAGACGGGCACTGCTGCCGGCCGCTGCCCCGCACTCACCACTGAGCAGCAGTTAATGGGTGACCTGCAGAGGCGCGGGGTGGCCCCTGGTTCTCCGTGCTGGGGCCAGGTGGCCTTGGCTGTCCGGGTCTGGCCCTGCTGGCATTGAATGGGCAGGGCCAAGGAAGCTGACCATCACTCTGCCCAAATGCCCAAATGCCTGGGGCTCCCCCTCAGCCGGGACTGACCCAGCAGCGCCGCTGCCCCTGCCCCTGCCCCTGCCGGCCCCTCCCGTCTCAGCGCGGGCTGTCCTTGGTCCTTTGCAGGTGCACGAGCGCACCGAGGAGATGGACTTCCTGCTGCTGGTGGTCCGCAAGCTGCTGAGAACCAACTCCCGCTTCGTGAAGGTGCGCGGCCCGGGACAGGAGGGCGCGGGCTGAGGTTGACTGGGTGGCTTTGCCTCCCTTCCTTCGGCAGTGACGGACCCTTACCCGTCCTGGTGGCGGTGCTGAGGCCCGGCCGGCCGGCCGGCCGCGCGAGGCCCGCTCGGAGGGCGGTGGGCTCGGCTCTGGGCACCGTGCTGCCTGAGGTGGCGCCGCCGCAGCCGGAGGGAGGCCCTGAGGGGCTGACGTGATGGGACGTGGGTGGTGGAGCCCCGCTTTCGTGAAGCACCGCGTGTGCAGGCGTGTGCAGGCATGTGCAGTCACTGCTTTGAAAACGGCACCAAAGCGCAGGGGAGTCTGAGCCCAGTCCGATGCGAGGCGTCTTAGAGACCCACGTGACGCGGCACCTGGGGTCAGTGCCGTCCGCCCTCTGAGAGAAGGGGAGGCGTGGAGGGCACAGAGTGGGCTCTGTCGTTGGCGAGGGCTGCGGCGGGCCTGCTGGAGACGGGCCCTCGGGCCAGGCTGGTCTCCAGGTGCCTCAGCTACTCGCTTAGTGGACGTCCCTCCTCTCCCCCCGGGGGCGCGCTCACCTGGTGGGCTTGGAGCCCACGTGCAACCCTGTCTCACGCTTGAGGTGACTGAGCTCGGGAGGGTGGCCAGTGCTTTCCTGGGACTGACGGAGGACGAAGTTAAAGGTGGTCAGGCAGACCGGACCATTCATGATGGCCATTGTCATGGCATCTTTCGCTCTAAGGTAGTTCCTTTTCTTTAGTTTTCAGTAGTCAGGAGAGTTGGTGCGTGATCTTTCCAAGTCTCCCTGCTGCCTATGGTGGGAGGCTGCCCGCTGTGCAGGACGCAGGAGCGGCTGGCTCAGCAGCGTCCTGCTTCATTCGAAAGCGGAGCGGAGCGCTTCCTTGACGCGGGGCCTCGATGGGGGTGCAGCGGGGCCAGACGTAGAATTCACCTGCCAGAAGGCTTTGCAGGCAGTTTCTGAAACGCGAAAATTCCTTTCCTGTTACTTTTTACAGGAGACGGTGCCCGAGCGTCGGCAGGCGGCCTTCCGCTGCCTGTGGGCCCGGGCAGCTGCCTGCACCGCGGGCCCCGGCTCCTCGGAGCACCCTCTCCGCCCGGGGCCCGTCCCCTCCCCGCGTCTGCTCAGTGTGGTGCCACCGTGTGTGCGGAGCGCCCCAGCGGGCGCACCGGTCTGCTCACGACCCAGCCGTCCCGAGCGCCCTTCCCTTCCCGCCACGCCGCACGCAGGCTCCTCCGCGGGAGCGCGGTTCTGTGCGGGCTTCACCAGCGTGCTTCCCCGGGCAGCACCGAGCCCTGTGTCCGCAGTGTGGGCGCTCCTCCCTGGTCCTGCCCCGTGCCCAGCCGTCCCGTCCGCGTCCCCTCGGCTGCCTTCCCTCCTCCCGGAGCGCCTCCAGGCCCTCCCGCTTCCAGTGGTTTCTGAGCAGAGGCTCCTTTGGGGGCCCCCGTAGCTCCTCACCCACAGGTGTGTGAAGAGAAGGGGCAGGCTGGCAGCCATCGCCCCCACAAGAAGTCGGGTCATCTCGGAAGGCATGGAGCAGCGGCCCCCTCCCGGCCGTCCCCCTCATCTGCCCCCGTGTGTGTCCGTCTGCCCGCCCGCAGGTCATCCTGATGTCGGCCACCATCAACTGCAGGGAGTTCGCCGACTACTTCGCGGTGCCCGTCCAGAACAAGATGAACCCGGCCTACGTGTTCGAGGTGGCCGGGCAGCCGCACGCCATCGAGGAGTTCTACCTCGGCGACCTGGGGCACGTGCCGCACGGCAGGGTACGCGGGCGGGGCCTCCGCGACACGGGCTCTGGCGCTGGCTGCACACGCGTGCCTCGCCTCGGGGTCTCGGTCACAGCGCCGCCCGGAGGGGAGCCGCAGCCCAGCCCGATGCCCTCTGACCCCTTGGTTCCTCCTGCTTCCAGCTGTCCCCCCACGTCCTGGAGGAGCCGGTGATAACGAAGGACATGTACGAGGTCGCCATCTCCCTGATCCAGATGTTCGACGACACGGACGTGAAGGAGAGCGGGTAGGAGGCCCCGCGGCGGCCCTCGCCGGAGGCTGTGTCTGTCAGGACGCGATGTGGGGACTGCCGTCCCTCTCGTAGTTAGAATGAGCTCAGCGTCTGGTGAAGTTTCCACGGGCCACTTCCCCTGACCTTAGAACCACACCGACCTTCCAGCCAGGCAGTGGCAGCCAGGACCGCAGGCCGGCGCCCTCCATCGCTCCCCTCTCGGGGGTCTGCGCGGAGGCTGCGCGCCCACGTTCACTCGCTGGACCGCGGCCTTTTCCCCGGGGAGCGCCCTTGGGCGCTCGTGGTGCTCAGAGCGTGGTGTTTGGCGGCAGGTGCTGCATCCGGGACCTTCGCTGCTCGCGGCGCTGAGTGCGCACACACGGTGCATCGGGCAGCTGGGCACTGACCCTGTGGGCCTGCGAGGCCCCTGCGAGGCCCCCGCGGGTGTGCCCCTCTGGCCGTCACCGGCTGTGAAAGGAGACAGGCTGGGGGCAGTCACGTCCTGGCCCCTCTGGAGGCCCTCGGCGAGGGGCCACCTGGTCACTGACAGCCTGTGCCGCTGAGCGCCGCGTGAGCTGTTTTTAAAACTCCTGCCAGTGTCATCACACCTTTCACCATTGTGCTTGGAGTCGTTTCATTACTCCCTTCCTCTCCTGCACCCAGCCTCTCCTCGGGTCACCTCATTCTTCCCGCAGCAGCCCCTCACACGTTGCCGGAGTCTGCGGGAGCCTGCTGGGAGCTCAGTTGGTTAGTGGTGGTCTGACGCACAGAGGTCTCAGGTTTGAGCCTGGCCAGGCACATACAAGAACCTACCAATGCCTGGCGGACGGGGCTCAGTGGTCGGCCTGTGAACCAGGTCACGGTGTGGCTCCTCATCGGGCACGTGCCCAGGTGTGCGCTCGATCCCCAGTGTGGGGCGTGGAGAAGGCCGCCGACCAAGGATTCCCTCTCACCACTGATGTTTCTCTCTCCCTCTCCCTCCCTATCTGACATCAATTTATATATTTTTAAAAAGAATCAACCACGCCAAAACTGGTTTGGCTTATTGGATAGAGCATTGGCCCGTGGACTGAAAAGTCCCAGGTTCGATTCCAGTCAAGGGCATGTACCTTAGTTGTGGGCACATCCCCAGTAGGGGGTGTGCAAGAGGCAGCTGATCAATGATTCTCATCGACGTTTCTAACTCTCTATCCCTCTCTCTTCCTCTCTGTAAAAGATCAATAAAATATATTAAAAAAAAAGAGAATCAACCAATGAATGTGTAAATAGAACAACAAATCTCCCTCTCCCCCTTCCTCTCTAAAGTCATTAAATAATTTTTTTAAAAGATGTCTGTTGGTAGCCCTGGCTGGGTAGCTTAGTTTTTATTTAGCTAAAAATGTCTTTGTGTCATTCTCCTTCTTGGAATAATCGTTAGATGTAAAAGTTAGGTTGCTATTATTTCTCCCCATATTCTTGCTTTCCCTGAATTGTCGTTGAACTTGATTGAGATGGAACTTACGCGCATTGAGTGCACTCGTTTTCATTGTCCTTCCTGTGCTCGGTGGTCTGGTCTTGTCGGCATCTCATGGCGAGTCGCCTCTGGCCGGCCTGCTCCGCAGGGAAGCCTGCTTTGTGGTCGGGCTGACATGCAGCCGTGGCGCCTGGGCCGTGCAGGCTGGAGCCGGGGCTCCCTGCCCCGCGGAGTCCGGTGTGGGCGCTGCTGCCCCAGCCTGTCCTCCCTCGGTCCCATCCTGCGCAGCGGCCTCCTGCCCACGGGCTGCTTTCCCGCTCGTCGGTGCCTTGTCTTCTCGTTCTCTTGGGACTTAGATGGATTGATTTAAGTGAATCACAGGCAGTTTTCTTTTCGATGGTCAGTGGTCCACAGCTTGGCCACGCATCGTTTGACGCGTGGCGTTTCCTTGCTTTGGGCACCAGCTGGCAGAGCAGGTGTCAGTGCTGTGATCTTCTCGAAGCCCCGGCTGGGCACGGAGGGCTGCCCGGGCTGCAGGGCAGGCTCTCACTGCCACCAGGCCATCCAGTGACGGCCGGGTGGGGGCGGCAAGGGCGTGGTTTGAGATCTTGTCCTGTAAAAGGCTTCCTAATGACAGTGAGGACCTTAGAGTTTATCTTAAAGGTATCTCTATCGGTTTTAGAGCGGGAGGCGGGGGGGGGGGGGGGGGGGAGGAGCACCGATGTTGTTCTGCGCTCACTGACTCTGTATGTGCCGGTGTGGGATCGAATCGGTGACGGGGGCGTCGGAATGACCGGCTGACCAGCTGCGCCGCCGGCCAGGGATCGAGTTCGTGTTCAGGGTGTTAGGTTTGCGGGTGGATTACAACCAAATCCAAGGAAACACGGACAGACAGTGTTTATGGGGGAGAACAGGGGAGCCTGCGGCCTGGGGACTCCTCCGGGGACCTTGCGTTTCCTCGTGTGGAGAACGGTACCCGCGTGGCTGGCGAGGCTGTGGGCACCGGGCGCTGCAGGGCGGCACGTGTCCTCGCTGGTTAACGTGGCGCCTCCCGTTTTTACAGGAACAAGGCCTGGGCGGGTGCCCAGCTCGCGTGGGAGCGGGGCAGCGTGCTGGTGTTCCTGCCGGGTGAGTGCCAGGAGAGGTGTCCTCTGTCTCTCCCTCTGAATGTTTTAAAAAATAGGTTTTAGAGAGAGGAAGGGAGATGAGAGAGAATCTTTCATTGGCTGCCTCCTGCACGCCCCCCACTGGGGGCCGAGCCCACAACCCAGGCATGTGCCCTGACTTGGACTTGAACTGTGACCTCTTCATCCATGGGGTGATGCTCAACCACTGAGCCACACTGGCCAGGCCTTCTTCACTATTTTAATGTTAGTGATGTTTTAGAGTGATAACACTTAATACTTTTTAACCACTACTTTGTGGCTATAAAAGTTTTCATGCTCGTTGTAGGAAATTAGGGAATGAGGGGGGGGAGAAGCGTACAGCACTGCTGAGGGTATGGGGGGGAGCGTTTCCACTTGCTGCTCTCACATGCCCGGGTGGGGGGATGGAGGAGGTACAGTGGGTGGGGAGGGCCCGCTTTGACGGAGGTGTGCTTTCGCCACAAACGCACATCTGCTTCCTTGCCTCCCCTCTGCATGCCCAGGTCTGAGCGAGATAAACTACATGCACGAGCTCCTCACCAACATGATCCAGAAGAGGTGGGTCAGTGGTGCTCATCCTCAGGAGCACACTCCGGCTTCTGCCTGCAGCGACGAGCCGAGCGCTGGGCGGCCAGCACTGCTGTGCGGCCCTCACTGTGCTCACGTGCCCCCCCAGGCTGCAGGTCTACCCCCTGCACTCGAGCGTGACCCTGGAGGAGCAGAACAACGTGTTCCTGAGCCCGGTGCCCGGCTACAGAAAGGTGGGCGCGGGGGCCACAGGGCTGCACCCTGTGCTGGGCGTCTGGTCTGGCTTTCGGTCAGTTTGCCAGGGTGTCATCTCCTCTGTCCTGTCTCGGAGCGCAGACTGCCCGTGTCCCTGGCACTGCTCGGACGACGTCGGTGAGCGCAGCCTGTGCCTGAGCGAGGGGCGGTCAGCCTCCAGGGCAGTGGGCCTTCCCCGGGCCCGGCTCTGCCCTGACAGTGACCCCTGGGGAGGAGCAGGTGCTGTGCTCGGCGTAGGGTTCAGAACAGGACGGCCGGGGCGTGGGCCTCGCCCACAGCGGTACGATGAACACACCGCTGCCCAAGCCTGCGCGGTCCAGTCAGTAACGGCCGGGGCAGCGCCGTCAGGGAGGCGAGGTAGGGGGACGGGTGCCTCCGGCTGTGCAGGCGGGTGTCCCGCAGAGGGCGCCGCACCAGGACACGGCCGCTCCCTGACCTGGCTCCCCCGCGGAGGAGCTCACAGCACCAGCTCCGTTAACCCGGTTAACGGACCGGGTCTGCCCCACAGCCGTGGTGGTGCCATTGTCTCCATTTCACTCATGAGAAAAGCAGGCAGAGCTGCCTGAGCCCCATGCGGCGGAGGGAGCTGGGGTTCAAGGCGGGGTCAGCTGGTGGCCACAGGACTCTGACATCTCCTCCTGGCCCAGGCCCGGGTCAGTGTGCGGTGGGGAGGGAGGGAGAGGGGAGGGCCCAGGCCCGGGTCAGTGTGCGGTGGGGAGGGAGGGAGAGGGGAGGGCCCAGGCCCGGGTCAGTGTGCGGTAGGGAGGGAGGGAGAGGGGAGGGCCCAGGCCCGGGTCAGTGTGCGGTGGGGAGGGAGGGAGAGGGGAGGGCCCAGGCCCGGGTCAGTGTGCGGTAGGGAGGGAGGGAGAGGGGAGGGCCCAGGCCCGGGTCAGTGCGGTGGGGAGGGAGGGAGAGGGGAGGCCCAGGCCCGGGTCAGTGTGCAGTGGGGAGGGAGGGGAGGGCCCAGGCCCGGGTCAGTGTGCGGTGGGGAGGGAGGGAGAGGGGAGGGCCCAGGCCCGGGTCAGTGTGCGGTGGGGAGGGAGGGAGAGGGGAGGGCCCAGGCCCGGGTCAGTGTGCGGTGGGGAGGGAGGGAGAGGGGAGGGCCCAGGCCCGGGTCAGTGTGCGGTAGGGAGGGAGGGAGAGGGGAGGGCCCAGGCCCGGGTCAGTGTGCGGTGGGGGAGGGAGGGGAGGCCCAGGCCCGGGTCAGTGTGCGGTGGGGGAGGGAGAGGGGAGGCCCAGGCCCGGGCCAGTGTGCGGTGGGGAGGGAGGGAGAGGGGAGGCCCAGGCCCGGGTCAGTGTGCGGGGGGGGGGGGGGAGGGGAGGGCCCAGGCCCGGGTCAGTGTGCGGTGGGGAGGGAGGGAGAGGGCCCAGGCCCGGGTCAGTGTGCGGTGGGGGAGGGAGAGGGGAGGGCCCAGGCCCGGGTCAGTGTGCGGTGGGGGAGGGAGAGGGGAGGGCCCAGGCCCGGGTCAGTGTGTGGTAGGGAGGGAGGGAGAGGGGAGGGCCCAGGCCCGGGTCAGTGCGGTGGGGAGGGAGGGAGAGGGGAGGCCCAGGCCCGGGTCAGTGTGCAGTGGGGAGGGAGGGGAGGGCCCAGGCCCGGGTCAGTGTGCGGTGGGGAGGGAGGGAGAGGGGAGGGCCCAGGCCCGGGTCAGTGTGCGGTGGGGAGGGAGGGAGAGGGGAGGGCCCAGGCCCGGGTCAGTGTGCGGTGGGGAGGGAGGGAGAGGGGAGGGCCCAGGCCCGGGTCAGTGTGCGGTAGGGAGGGAGGGAGAGGGGAGGGCCCAGGCCCGGGTCAGTGTGCGGTGGGGGAGGGAGGGGAGGCCCAGGCCCGGGTCAGTGTGCGGTGGGGGAGGGAGAGGGGAGGCCCAGGCCCGGGCCAGTGTGCGGTGGGGAGGGAGGGAGAGGGGAGGCCCAGGCCCGGGTCAGTGTGCGGTGGGGAGGGAGGGAGGGGAGGGCCCAGGCCCGGGTCAGTGTGCGGTGGGGAGGGAGGGAGAGGGCCCAGGCCCGGGTCAGTGTGCGGTGGGGGAGGGAGAGGGGAGGGCCCAGGCCCGGGTCAGTGTGCGGTGGGGAGGGAGGGAGAGGGCCCAGGCCCGGGTCAGTGTGCGGTGGGGAGGGAGGGAGAGGGGAGGCCCAGGCCCGGGTCAGTGTGCAGTGGGGAGGGAGGAGAGGGCCCAGGCCCGGGTCAGTGTGCGGTGGGGAGGGAGGGGAGGGCCCAGGCCCGGGTCAGTGTGCGGTGGGGAGGGAGGGGAGGGCCCAGGCCCGGGTCAGTGTGCGGTGGGGAGGGAGGGGAGGGCCCAGGCCCGGGTCAGTGTGCGGTGGGGAGGGAGGAGAGGGCCCAGGCCCGGGTCAGTGTGCGGTGGGGAGGGAGGGAGAGGGGAGGCCCAGGCCCGGGTCAGTGTGCAGTGGGGAGGGAGGAGAGGGCCCAGGCCCGGGTCAGTGTGCGGTGGGGGAGGGAGGGGAGGGCCCAGGCCCGGGTCAGTGTGCGGTGGGGGAGGGAGGGGAGGGCCCAGGCCCGGGTCAGTGTGCGGTGGGGGAGGGAGGGGAGGGCCCAGGCCCGGGTCAGTGTGCGGTGGGGAGGGAGGGGAGGGCCCAGGCCCGGGTCAGTGTGCGGTGGGGGAGGGAGGGGAGGGCCCAGGCCCGGGTCAGTGTGCGGTGGGGGAGGGAGGGGAGGGCCCAGGCCCGGGTCAGTGTGCGGTGGGGGAGGGAGGGGAGGGCCCAGGCCCGGGTCAGTGTGCGGTGGGGAGGGAAGAGAGGGCGCCTTTCAGAGAGCGCAGCCCAGTGTCAGGAAGCTTGTAGCTGCTGTCTGAGTTGGAGCCTGTTAACCTGGTCATTGTGGACGGGGAGAACCTGGCTCCTTGCTGTCCGCAGATCATCCTGTCCACCAACATCGCCGAGAGCTCCGTCACCGTGCCGGACGTCAAGTACGGTGAGACCTCCGCCAGGGGGGGCTGAGGAGGGCGGTCCGGGGAGACACCCGCCGGGTGGGGGCTGAGGGAGGCGGGGCGGGGAGACACTCGCCAGGGGGGACTCTGAGGGGGCCGGGCGTCGGCCGGCGGGGAGGAGGGTTCTGGCCAGGACGGCCTGAGGAGCTGCAGGAAGGCGTGCGGCCAGGACAGCCGGACGGTGGGTGGGCTGTCTGTGGGGTGGGGGGGTGTCTGTGTGTGTGCTGGGGGGAGAGAGCAGAAAACAGGTCTCTGTTCTCAGGAGACCCTGCGGGGGAGGAGGGTGTGGCGGGAGCGGGTGCAGGTGAGATGAGCCCTGCAGGAGCCCAGCGGGCTCTCTGGGGGACAGGGCTGAGGGAGAGGCGCAGTGCACCCCTGGGCAGGCGGCCTCAGTGAGGGAGGAGGGAGCGGGCGCTGTAAAACAGGACGGAGGCACGGGGTCTCTGGGCCCTGCAGCTGGTGACCAGGAGGCGGGGGCCACTCGGCTGGGTGTGGGGAAGCTGTCACTGCAGGGCTTGGCCTGGGCAGATGTAGAGTGAAGGCCGGCAGCCCCCTGCCCCCAGTGGGGCTCCTCTGTGACAGTCGGGCTGCAGGACCTATCCTTTCTGCCCCACGCCCGATCCTGGGAGGCGGGAGCGACCCGCCGCCCGCAGGCCTGCCCCAGCTCCGCCCGTGCCTGCAGTCCCTCGCTGCCCTCCTCACACCCCCTCTTCGGTGCAGTCATAGACTTCTGCCTGACGAGAACCCTGGTTTGTGACGAAGACACGAATTACCAGAGCCTGCGCCTGAGCTGGGCCTCCAAGACCAGCTGTAACCAGAGGAAAGGTGAGTGGCCACACGCCTCCACCTCAGCTGTGCTTCCTGCGCGCTCAGCCCCTCCCGCCACGGGGCCGGCTCAGGCTCGGCCTGAGCCCTGGACCTCTAGCCCGTCGAGTTTGGTGCAGGCTGTGCTGGGAGGGTCTCGGGGCCGGGTTGGCACTGCTGGTCACACGCTCAGTGCTGTATAAGGCGCCACTGACCTTGCCCATCACGTGGCCAGTGGCTTTGCTGAGCTCACTGATTGGTTCCAGGAGGTGTCTCTGTCTCTGCTGTTTGTCTGCTCAGAAAGTCTTGTCGTTGGCAGATGGGGTGGGGGTAGGCGTGGGACAGGAACTCCTGGGGAAGGACAGGGTGCCAGGCGGCAGGGCCGACGCCCCGTCATGGGGCTGCGTGCCCGGGAAGAGCACCTGCCCGCTGCCCCTCTGGGCATCGATGCAGGCAGCGACCCTCCTCCTCGGGAGAGTTATGGTTTGGGTACACCTCAGTACAGCTGCTCGGTGGTGCCCCCCTCTCCCCCGGCCCCAGCACAAGCTCCACGTGGACTCGCTCGTGCACTACCAAAAGCGGGGGCGGGAGGCCTCGGGGGGCAGGCCTTGGAGAACCAGGCGGCCGCCTCCTGCATGCACCTTCCCTCTGGCGAGGCCGTTCTCGGGCCGCGCCGCTGGCTCAGGGCCTCTGTCCTCGCCCGGCCCACGCCCGGCAGGAGGCGTGGCCCTGAGCGTGTGCTGCTGCTTCAGGGTCACGGCCTCACCCCAGGGTCCCGCTGGGGCCAGCGCTTCCCCACGGCAGGACTGCCCGGCACCGCCGTCGCCCAGGGCTCCGCTGGAGACGGGTCCTCTCGGGGTCAGGGGTCATTCTTGGCGCCTGTTGACGACAGGACCGATGCACGCGGCCTCTGACTGTCTCCCGTGCAGGCCGAGCTGGGCGCGTGTCGAAAGGCTACTGCTACCGCCTGGTGCACAGGGATTTCTGGGACAACGCCATCCCCGACCACGTCATCCCGGAGATGCTGGTAATGCGCGGGCCAGCAGCCTACAAACACTTTACGGGGCATCAGGTCAGCGGCCGCCAGCCTTTCGGACCTCAGACCCCACTGGCGGCCGTGCTCTGAGCTGTGACTTGGGTTCCATAAAACTCCTCGCTGTTGAGCGGTGCCCTGCGGGCTCCCCCCTCATCGGTGAGGCAGCGTGGGCGGGCGGTGTGCTCTGCTCCCCTCCCGATCCTCCCCTACCTGCTTGCTCTCTTTTGTTTTCTCTGTGTCTTTCCCCCCCTTTCCCCCCCCCCCCGGCCTGGCCCACCCCCGGAAGGAATTTACTTGGTTCCGGGACCACGCTGAGTGCAGCTGTCCTCTCAGCGCTGTCCCTTAGGCAGTACCATCCTGAAGGTGAAGCTGCTGGACATGGGGGAGCCCAGGGCTCTGCTGGCCACGGCCCTGTCCCCGCCGAGCCTCAGCGACATCGAGCGCACCATCCTGCTGCTGAAGGAGGTAGGCGCTCGCCGGGGAGCGGCCCCGTGCTGCCGCAGTGTAAGCATTCGGCCAGGAGTGGTCCGCAGCTGCTGGAAAGCCCGTGCGGTGTGTGTGAGCCTGGCGCGGTGTCTTCCCGGCAGGACCGCATCGCTTCCCTCCCGCACCTGGCGCCATCGCCTCCCAGGGCCCGGAGCTCTGCCAGGAGGAGCGGTGACCACTGAGCTCACTCCTCTGTCTTCACGCTGCCCTGAGAGCCACTGCCCGGAGGGGCTCACGCTGGGAGGCTGTGCGGCCCGGCCTGGGGCTGCGGGCTGAGCCCGGCCTGGGGCTGCGGCCTGAGCCCGGTCTGGGGCTGCGGGCTGAGCCCGGTCTGGGGCTGCGGGCTGAGCCCGGTCTGGGACAGCCGGCTGCTCTCCACGGCCTGTGCGCCCTCCGGCCCTGCCCTCCGCTCCAGCTGCCCCCCGCCATGGCCGGAAGCTCTGACTCCACCCTCAGCTGTGCTCTTGCGCCTGCACCCTGGGCCTGGGCCCAGGCACCCCATTCCTGTTCTTGGTTGGGGCTCCGCCCTCTAAGCCGGTGGTGCCTCTGGCATTTCGCCTTCATTTAACATCTGGGTTTCCTGTGGACACGCTGAGTGGAGGAAGGCAGTCTGCACGCAGCTCACAGGCTTTGCTGGGGGCGGCCAGCGTGCCGCGCGTGTGGGTGGTGCAGTGCAGCCCTGCCACGTGCGGTACACGGGCGCCACCCCCTCTCTGAAATGGCAGAGTGCTCTGAGCTCCAGGCCGGGCTGTCCGTGTGCTGGTGCGGTGCCTCTCCGAGCCTTTGCCCACCGGACCTGCCACCGTGAGGAACGTGCTGGTCGGGGCTGGCTCACGCTCCTCTGTCCCCAGGTGGGCGCGCTGGCCGTCAGTGGGCAGAGGGAGGACGAGAACCCGCACGATGGCGAGCTGACCTTCCTGGGCCGCGTGCTGGCCCAGCTGCCCGTCAGCGCGCAGCTCGGCAAGCTCATCGTGCTGGGCCACGTGTTCGGCTGCCTGGACGAGTGCCTGGTCATCGGTGAGTGAGGCCCCCCCCCCCCCGTGCCTGGTCATCAGTGAGTGAGGGTCCCCTCCCCCTCCCCCCCGTGCCTGGTCATCAGTGAGTGAGCCCGCCCCCCCCCCCCCCGTGCCTGGTCATCGGTGAGTGAGGGCCCCCCCGTGCCTGGTCATCGGTGAGTGAGGGTCCCCCCCCCCCCCCCCCGTGCCTGGTCATCAGTGAGTGAGCCCGCCCCCCCCGTGCCTGGTCATCGGTGAGTGAGGGCCCCCCCGTGCCTGGTCATCGGTGAGTGAGCCCCCCCCCCCCGTGCCTGGTCATCGGTGAGTGAGGGCCCCCCCCCCCCCCGTGCCTGGTCATCGGTGAGTGAGGGCCCCCCCCTGTGCCTGGTCATCGGTGAGTGAGGGCCCCCCCCCCGTGCCTGGTCATCGGTGAGTGAGGGCCCCCCCTCGTGCCTGGTCATCGGTGAGTGAGGGCCCCCCCCTCCCCCATCCCCCGGGCGCATGCCCTCCTGACAGCCCGTGTTTCCTCCAGCGGCGGCGCTGTCTCTGAAGAACTTCTTCGCCATGCCCTTCCGGCAGCACCTGGACGGGTACAGGTAGGCAGCCTTCCTGTTCGGAGCGGCCGCGTGGTGCTGCAGGCACCGGTGACCTTGCGTGGTGTTCGTTGCAGGAACAAGGTGTATTTCTCTGGCAATAGTAAGAGCGACTGCATCGCCCTGGTCGAGGCATTTAAAGTAAGTTCTCTGGCCTGGCCGGCATGGCTCCGGGGTGTGGAGCCGAGACCTGTGAACTAGGATCAGCAGGAGGCAGCTGATCAACTTGCCTCTCATCATTGATGCCCCCCCCCCCCCTTCTCTCTCTCCCTCCCTCCCTCCTTCCTTCCCTCCTTTCCTCTTCCTTCCCCTCTCTCTGAAATCAATAAAAATACATAAAAAATGTTGGAGGAAGTGGATGGGGGTGGGAGTCTAAGTTCTGAAATTGATGGAAAAATGTGTAAACTTTCTCTGGTCCAACTGGGTGAAGATGAACGTAGAAGACAATTGGAGTCGTCAGTGAAGCATTTTGAAACTCGGGTTCCTTTCCTTTCAGACCTGGCAGTCCTGCCGGCAGAGAGGGGAGCTGCGGCACCCAAAGGTAGGGCCCCCTGGTGCTGGGGCCCGGGGCGCTGTGAGACAGAGCCTGAGCCTGGCCTGGCCCTGCACTCCTGCTGGTGCAGGCCGCACAGCCGGCGTGCTGCCTGTGCAGTGTGACCTCGGAGTGTCCGGGGCCTCTCCCTGGTGCTCGGTACCAGTGGGGATGCGGTGGACCCGGTCCACTCAGAACCAAGGCCTCTTGGCTGTTCTGGAGAGCGGGCCTAAACCCGGCCTGCCAGCGCCGCCCCTTCCCGGCAGGGCTTGGTTCTGGGCTGTGCGCTCAGGCCTGTGGGCTGGGGTGTGTGCTCACTGCCGAGCTCAGCCCCCTCCCGCGCGCCCAGCTCCCTCGCGCCCAGCTCTGTGAGGGCTCCTTCCCAGGCTCGGCGGGCGGTTCTGCTGTGGCCAGAACTCCCGCTGGGGGAGCTGCGTGGCTGCAGGAGCCACGACGGGCTGCGGTGACCCGGGGCTCTGCTTTGTGTTACAGGACGAACTGGACTGGGGACGGTTAAATTACATCCAGATCAAGAGGATCAGAGAGGTAGGTGGGACCCGGGGCAGTGATGGTGTCCCGAGAGGCACAGCCTGCTTCCAGCCGGAGGAGAGTCCGTGTGTGACGTAGCAACGTTCTCCGTGGGGCGAGGTCTGCATGTAGGGAGCCTGCAGTGACGTCATGTGTTCGTTAACACACAGCAGCTACGGGTAGCTGTCCTCGTCCTGTCCTCAGAGGAGTGGCCCGTCTCGTTCCGGGCGCTGGGTCCCTGTGTCCTCCTGTTTCTTGGTTAGATTGTGTGCTGGGGGGAGGGGGAGGGTCCCCATGCCACCCTCGGGCTCAGTGATTGGCTAGGAGGACAGAGCTCAGACCAGCTGTTTGCTGTGCGTGTGGCTGGGGGTTCCTGCAGCTACAGGATCAGAATAGAGGCAGCGCAGGTCCCAGGCGCAGGGGGTGCCAGCACGAACCAGGAGCAAGGCCCCGGCGCTCCCAGGAGCCGTGAGGCACGATCGATTCTCCCTGCAGTGACGTGTTCACCAAGGCCAAGTCCTCTGCCGGGTCTTATGGGGTGGGGTTAGGTGGGCTCTGTGGTCGCGGGTGCCCCGTGGCTGTCTTAGCGACTTAGCAGCCTCTCCAGAGTCACCGGGGCGGCGGGACCCAGGGTCCTCCACCCACAGAGGACAGCAGCCTGAAGCGCTGTGTCCAGGCCTCAGCTACAGACTCTGGTGAGGCGGTCGGTCCGAGGGCCCCGGGGTTAAGCACGGCTGTCCAGGACGTGCGCGGTGTGGACGTGGAGCCTGCTGAGCCGGGGCGGGCCGCCCAGGGCACGGCCTTCCCTGCTCCTGGTTCTCAGAGAGCGGGCTATGTGTGCTTTTGGTTCTGTGGCTCCTGGCTAGAGGGCATTTTTACATTGTTTTTTGGAAAGAGAGGAAGTGAGGGAGGAATTGGGTGGGGGGAGACATCCACCACGTGAGAGAGACACACACCCTGGCGTCTAGGGCCGGGATCGGACCTGCAGCCCAGGCACACGCCCTCGATGGGGACACAGCCGACCCCCTCAGTGCCCTGGCGAGGCTCTGTCAGTGGGGCTCCAGCACCGGCTCGGAGGACGCCCTCTCGGTTTGAATTTACTGGGTGGGTTTTAGGGGAGGAGAAGGGGGTTAATGGTTAATTTCTGCTTTCTTGTTGACGCCTGCGTCTGCTGCTGCTGCCTTCCCAGAGGAGCGGGGAGCTCCTGTGGCCGGGCCGGCCTGGGGCGGGTCCCGGGTCCCGGGCCCTGCAGCGCTGGCCCCCGGTCTCCTGAGGAGGCTCTGGAGGAGCGCTGGGCCCCAGGGGAGGGAGTGGGTTAGAGCTTCTGTTTCGTGGCTGGCTTCTGAGTTCATTCTTCTGGCAAGTGAGTGAGTGACTCGCTTAGTTTTAAGTTGATTTTTGATTAGAGAGGTTGCATGTGACTGAAGGCGTTCAGGAATCTGGAGGCGCACATGCTGCGTGTGCTGGGTTTGGCCTTCCTGCTGCCCAGGCTTCCCTCCTCCCTGCTCTGTCTGCCTGTCTGTCCAGGTCCTCTCAGTTGTGTCTCCGGCGTGGTTTGTGGGGTTTGCTTTCTGTGACTTCCTGAGGCAGCTCGGCGGGGACTTCTCACGGCCAGCGCACTGGGCCGGGAGCGTGTCTGGTGAGGGCCGCTGTGCACGTTGCTCCCGCACCAGGGGCTGTTCGGAGCGGCTGTTTTCAGTCCCAGGAGCAGCCAGTCACACAGAGGCTTTGGGCTCCGATGACAAAGCAAGGGCTGGCCACGGCATTGGCTCCTCAAAACCTCCTGGCGGCGGCGGTGGTGCGTTGCGGTGGTTTCTCGGGTGTGCACGTGGCATGGGGATCACCATTGTAGGAAGTGAGTGTCGGGCACTTCCTGTCTGAGCCTGCTGAGCATCCCTGCTCCTGATTAGTAAGCTCCCAGGAGACCTGGGACACAGCCGCGCCTCCCGGTGGGCTAGTGCTCCCGGCCCGCGGTGTCACTGTCTGCGGGGCGTGCCTGGGACGGTGCCGCCGTCTGCGCAGGTGGCGGAGCTGTACGAGGAGCTGAAGAGCAGGATCTCACAGTTCAACATGAGCGCGGGCCCCCGGCGGCCGGCCCTGGACCAGGAATTCACGCACAAGCAGCGGTTCATCCTGCAGGTGCGTGGCCACCGCCCGCTGGCGCCGCCCCTTCCCGCCCTGGGGTTGCCCAGCTGGTCCTCGTGCCTGAGCTGGTGCCTGGGCGCTCTGACTGCCAGGGTGTGTGGGCAGCACTCGCTCCCAGGCTGAGCCTGCCCTGAGCTTCCGGACAACAGGCCGCTTTGGGCATCGTCGGCGAGTACAGCCCTCACACTGACACGTCCTTGCAGCTCCGCGGCCGAATGAGGAGCGGGTGGGAGGGAACTTACGCGACTCGGGAGCGATTGTCCTGGGTGGGGCCTGGGGGCATCTGTGCGCCTGGGTGTCGGTGTGGGCGGCTCTGGAAGGGGGTGTGGTCGGGGGTTATCACTGAGGGGGCCCCGCAGAGCACTTTCCACAGGGCCTGCTGGGCCGCTGCTCGACCTCAGTGTGGCTGCGGGAGCCGAGCCCAGCCAGCCCTGAGGTCCTGGAGGGGGCGTCTGCCTGCTCCCCCTCTGCTCCCTGCCTTCTCACCCTCCGCCAGAAGTGCTCTCGCTCCTAGGAGGCAGGTCCGCCGAGTGCGTCTGTTACGGCTTCATGCCTGAGCGGGGCCTCCCCTCACGTCGTCAGCGTTGCGCCCCGGGCAGAGGAGCCGCTGTGAGCTGCTGCGGCTGCACGGGAGTCCGTCTCTCCCCAGGTGGTGCTGGCCGGAGCCTTCTATCCCAACTACTTCACCTTCGGGCAGCCCGACGAGGAGATGGCGGTGCGGGAGCTGGCCGGCAAGGACCCCAAGACCACCATCGTGGTGGGTGGGCAGGCCTTCCCGGGAGCGGCACAGGGTGCCCAGGGCCCCCTCCCGGCACGGCGGCCCACCCTCTGGCCCCAGGAGTCCCCCGGTCCCTGGAGTCCCTGCGAACGGGAGCCCAGCCGTCCTGCTCCTGCGGCCCCGCCTCACAGCCCTGGGGAGGGCCGGCCGGCGGCGGGGCCGTGCTGAGGGTGGGCTGCTCCGTGTGTGGGCGCGTGGCGTCCCCCGGCCTGGCTCATGTGAAGCAGGTGTCCTGCCCCTAACGGTGGCAGAAGCAGCCTGGTGTGCGGCCACGCAGCTTTCCCCTCTGCCTGTGACCCTGCCGTCGCCCTTGGCAGAGTGAGGACGCGCACAGAGCCGGTCAGCGAGGCGGCGAGCGCCCGGGAGGGACGCTCCTCCCGCAGGGGCAGGCACGGCCGTAGTGGGCCAGGCCTCCCCCAGCTTCCCTCAGCCCTTCCTGTGGCCCCACCTGGCGCCAGGAGTGGGCGGCCTCCTGCCCCCCATGCCTGCTGGAGCCCCAGCTGCCTTCCTGTTGTGCACATCGTGAGCACCGCGTCTCCTTGGCACTGCCTGGGCCCCTGAGTGGGATTCGTCATTCCCGCTCTCGGTGCTGAGTCTGAGGGGCACCTGACCTGCCTCTGGACATCCCACAGGCAGGGCGTGGAGCGGGGGAGGATTGTGGTACACGGGACCTGGTCGCAGCCGGGTGAGGGGCCTGGGGGCACCCCAGACAGAGCCTGCAGCTCCTCGGTTGGGACCGGGATGCAGGCTGGCTTTTGGCCACGCCGAGCGACCTCAGCCTCCCTGTATGGCATCCGGGCTGTTTGAGGCCAGAGTTAGCCTTTGTGTAGCCATCTTCCCATAAGCAGCGAGTGCTGAGTGCACGGCGTGGAGTCTGCGTCGGGGCGGCGGCAGCAGCAGGACGTGAGCCGGCGTCCAGCTCCGGCCGCCGTGTGGCTCCGGCCGCCGAGCTCTGAGGGGCCGTGTGTTTGCAGCTGAAGCACACGCCGCCCTACGGCTTCCTCTACCACAAGCAGCTGCAGTCCCTCTTCCGGCAGTGCGGCCAGGTCAAGTCCATCGTGTTCGACGGCGCCAAGTGAGTGGAGGAGGAGCAATGGGGGACCATCAGTGGTCTCCGTGGGCACAGCCAGGCTGGCACCGCGTGGCATGGACTCCCGTGGGCCTTCGCGTGGGTGGGAGACGCATGTGGTCAGCATCTTTCAGGGGGGGCAGTTGAAGGGGCCGCGGGCAGGACAGTGAGAGGAGGGTCCCAGAGGCTCCCTGCGAGGGCTGGAGCAGGCCCCCCGCCCCTGAGGGCCCCCCGCCCTGCCCCTGAGGGCCCGAGGGGCTGCCTGCCCCTGGCGCACTGCCCTCCAGCACGGCGTCCCTCGCTCGGTGGCAGTCGTGGGGACTGTGTTGACCGGGCACTTGGAGGGAGGTGTCGGCAGGTGCCCTGCAGCCTGACCCCCTGGTGGGCGGGGAGGGGCAGCTGCTCTGTGGGTGATCGCCTGGTGTCTGGAGGGAGGCCTCCAGGCCCCCGAGCGTGTGTGCTCTCCTCTTACCATGAAACGGAAAGCCCACACGTGCCCTTCTGTTCTAATCGTGAACACGAATGTTTCCTGACCGATGTCGGTGCAGTGACCTGTCACTGTCGTGGCTGCGTCTCCCGGGGAGGGGGATTTGTTGGTGTGGCTGAGCCTCGCACTGAGAGGTGCCGATGCACTCAGCTGCTTCCCAGGTGCCGGCAGCTTCACTTTTACTTACTTTTTTAATCCTCACCCGAGGGTATTTTTTCCATTGACTCTTAGAGAGAAGGGGAGGGAGAGGGAGAGACAGAGACGTCGATGTGAGAGACACACATCTGTGTTGCCTCCCGCGTGCTCCTGCCAGGGCCGGGAGCCTGCAGCGAGGCACTGCCCCTGCCGAACCGAAGGGAACCCTCCCGTGGCAGCCGGCGCTCTGTGCCGGAGCCAGGCCGGCCGGGCCGGTGACGTGACGTCATTGCCTCGCGGAGCAGGGCCTTCGTGGAGTTTTCCCGGAACCCGACCGAGAGGTTCAAGGTGCTCCCCGCGGTGTACATGGCGGTGAAGATGTCCCAGCTCAAGGTGGCCCTGGAGCTCAGCGTGCACTCGGCGGAGGAGATCGAGGGCCGGGTGCAGGGGGGTGTCGTGTCCCGGCTCAGGAACACCAGGTACTCGGAGGGCTCCCCGTGCCCGTTTTCTTACACGGCCACCCCACGCTCCCCTGGCAGCACCGCTGGGCCGCTGGCCCCTCCCCTGGCTGTGTGCTGGGCGCATCCCTCCCCTCGGAGCCTCAGGGTCTCCATCTTCCCCCACTGAGCATGTTCCGGTGCAGTTCACATGGGTGTGGAGCAACCACCACTGCCTCCCGCCTCCCAGGCAGTGAGAGCGGAGGGAGCAGAAAACAGCCGGGTTCACTGCTCACACCTGTCCTGTCTGCGGGGGGCGGTGTGGTGCTGGCACCTCGGGTGCTACGAGCCTGGGACCAGAGTCTGAGCTGGCCCTTCCTGTTCCCTGAGCACCTTCCTCCAATTTCCTCTCCCCACCCCTCCCGCCGCCCGTAACCACAGTCTGAGCTCTTTTTTTTTATTTTTTAAAATACGGTTTTATTGATTTCAGAGAAGAAGGGAGAGGGAGAGAGAGATAGAAACATCAATGATGAGAGAACCATTGATGGGGGATCAAGCCCACAACTGGGCGTGTGACTTGACCGGAATCAAATAATGACCTCCTGGTTCATAGGTCCACGTTCAGTCACTGAGGCCGGCCTGTCGGGCCTGAGAGGTGTGTGTGTGCGTGCACTCATTGTTTTTGTGTTAGATTTCCCTTAGGGCAGTGCCTTCAGGGCCCATCCACGTTGTTTCAAGTGATAAGATTGCCTTGTGTTTTATGGCTGAGTAACATGCCACCCCTTCTCTGCCCACTCACCAGCCGGCACGTGCCCTCCTGCCCTGGCTGCTGGGACAAGGGCAGGTCTTATGCGTTGGCGTTTCCGGGCCTTGGCTAAAGGCACAGAAGAGGGGCTGCTGGCCGCCCGTCGGGGGCTCTGTGTCCGTCTGCGGGCCTCAGGCTGGTCTCCAGATGCCCCCGTGCGGCCCCCATGCGCCCGGTGTGCAGGGTCCCTGAGCCCCGCCCACCAGCGCTCTGCTGGGGTCGCGATGCTGCTGCCGCCATGGGGTGGCGTGACCGCTCCTGGAGGTTTGCTGGCTTCTCATGTGCCGTGGGCTCTGCCAGCGTCTGTCCAGGGGCCTCCGTTCTGTACCCAGACGTTGCCCTCTGGCTGCCACGTCTCCGCTGTGGGCCAACGAGCCTCTCCACTGAGCGCACTGCTGTGAGGCGGGCCGTGTGCTGAGTGTGGCTGCGGGGTGGCGGGGCGCGTTCCCCCTCCTTAGACTGAACCCAGGCCCTCCTTCCTCCTCTGAGAGCCAACCACACTGCGCTCCGTTCTCAGCGGGTGGGCTGGTGAAGGGCCCTTCCCTGGTGTGCGGGCTCCCTGAGCCCGCCTGGGGCTCTGGCTCTGGGCAGCGGCCATCGAGCACCTGAACTTCCTTCTCTGGGACCATGGGTGACATCACATGGCCCTGGGTCCTGTTCGCCTGTATGTGGTTGGCCTTTCCTCCTCGCACTTTCTCCTCGGGGCATTTTACTCCACCAGGAGCTTGAGCTGGTGAGGGCAGTGCGTGCCGTGAGCGCCATCATGGGCTGCCGGGCCAGGCACGGGGTGTGGTGGTCTGGACATCTGGGGTGCCTTTGCCTCAGCTGCTCTCGGTCAGTCAGGGGGCCTGGACTGGGGAGAGCTGGACAGGATCTACAATTCTCCACCTTACGGCAGTGAAGTCGGCGTTGGGGAGGGCAGGGTCGTCCCAGCGGAGCTGCGTGTCACACTGGGCAGCGTGCAGGCACTCTTAGCTGGAGGGCAAGGCCCTGCCTGGTCTCGGGGTCTTGTCCCGCTGGGCTGGCCGCCTGCCGAGTTCTGGAGGCCCAGGCCCCTCGCCTCCGAACCCCGGGACGCGCAGCCTGGCACTCGCTGTGAGCTCCAGGCCGTGGCTGTGTCCCTCGCGGGCGTGTGGCCGCTCAGGAAGCAGCAGACACTCAAGCTGGGGGACCAAGCCCGTCTCTGCAGTGTTTGCCCAGCGTGTTCCCGTCCCGCAGAGGTGGCGGGCGAGGTGGCGGGCGAGGCGGCGGTGAGGTCACACTCCCGCCTGTTCCCTGGCACGCTGGCCTGTGACTCCTTTTCCAAAACCGTGCAGGGTGAACGTGGACTTCCAGAAGCAGACGGTGGACCCCGTCCAGGTGTCGTTCAGCACGACGGGCAGGTCCCGGCTGGTGCCGGACCTCTTCCTCACGGTTGACGTCACGGAGGTAGGCCCACGAGTGTGCACAGTCCCCGTGGGAGGGGCAGTGGCCGAAATGGGCCAGCACGCCAGGTGAAGCACCAATGCTCGTTTTCGACCGAAAGCGGAGTTTTAAATGTTAGTCATGTTTAAACACTAAGAACCAGTTTTAGTCACAAGATGCACGTACAAACATTAATGGGAGTAAGAGTGTGCGCCTGTGCTGTCCATGTCCGTATGGCCACACAGTGAGTCTCGCACGGTTATCTGGGGCCTGGGAGCTGATGTGCCAGCTGGAGTGCAGGCATGCTTCCTGCGCGTGGCAGCCACGCCGCTGGGCAGCCACGGGCACCTGGCTCCCGGGCAGCAGTGGCGGCAGGGGGAGGGCTGCCGGCCGGCCTCCTGCTCCTGCTGTGGGGCGGGCCTCCCTGTGGCTGCCCGAACCCCTTCCTGGGCGCTGCTGGGAGCCCGGCCCCCTGCCGGCAGTGGTTGGAGCTGGAGCCGCAGGGGCCCGAGGCTCACGGTGCCGCCTCCTGCAGGTGGTGGAGGTGGGGCACTTCTGGGGGTACAGGATCGACGAGAAGAACGCCGCCACCCTGAAGAAGCTGATGGTGGAGATAAAGCGCCTGAAGCTGGCGCCCTTGGCCGTCCACCCGCACCCGGACCTGGTCTGCCTGGCGCCGTTTGCCGACGCCGAGGAGCGGAGCTACTTCCGGGCGCAGATCCTGTATGTGTCCGGGAGCTCTGCCGAGGTGCGTCCGCTGCGCTCACTGGGGGCCCTGGCAGTGGGCAGAGTCCTCCCCAGAGGGGAAGTGGGGCAGGAAGGAGAGTTAGACGGGTGCCCCGCAGGAGCGCTCTCCCTCAGGGGCGTGGGAGCAGAGGAGCCACACTGGCCTCGTGCTGACGTGCGCCCTCGCCTGCAGGTGTTCTTCGTGGACTACGGCAACAAGTCCCACGTGGCCCTGGACCTGCTGATGGAGATTCCCAGCCAGCTTCTCGAGCTTCCCTTCCAGGTGGGCGGGCTCCCTGCCATCCCGCCCGATCAGGCTCTGCTTTTTCCTGCACGTGTGTTGCTGCGGGCATTTTTGCCAGTGTTGGTTGTGGAGTTAAATACATGGACGGTTTCACAGTTAGTACAGGTTTCTGGTCCTATTGAAACCAGGCGACTTCTGGTGGCTGGAGACGGACGGACGGCTGTCTGTCAGGATGAGTAGGCCTCCTGCACCTGCATTGCTGCTGAGGAGCGAGCCCAGGCCTCTCCCCGGGAGCCTCGCTCAGCTTGGGTGCTTTTTAAAAAATATATATTTTATTGATTTGTACAGAGAGGAAGGAAGAGGGATAGAGAGCTAGAAACATCGATGAGAGAGAAACATCGACCAGCTGCCTCTTGCACACCCCCTACCGGGGATGTGCCTGCAGCCAAGGTACATGCCCTTGACCGGAATCGAACCCGGGACC
This sequence comes from Pipistrellus kuhlii, assembly GCF_014108245.1. Taxonomy (NCBI): domain Eukaryota; kingdom Metazoa; phylum Chordata; class Mammalia; order Chiroptera; family Vespertilionidae; genus Pipistrellus; species Pipistrellus kuhlii. The sequence goes on along the minus strand of NW_023425417.1, from coordinate 189,022 downwards.
TTTCAGTCCACAGACCGACGCTCTACCACTGAGCCAAACCGGTTTCAGCTCGGGTGCTTTTTTATTGGTTGCAGAACGTGAGGGAGAGGGGGAGAGCGGTGGCACTTCCATGTGAGAGAATCATCCATCGGCTGCCTCCTGCACGCCCCCACGGGGACCCCCGGAGATCTGGGCCGATGCCCTGAGGGAACAGAGCTGGTGACGTCCGGGTTTATGGGACCAGCCTGACCCTCGATCCACAGGGGCCGGGCTAGGGTGGGTTAATGAGAGCGCCGCGAGCCACAGGGCAGACCCTGGGGCGGATGGCTCAGACCTGGCCAGCCCTGCCCTCGCCCGCAGGCGCTGGAGTTCAAGGTCTGCAGGCTGCGCCCGTCGGCGCGGTCCCTGGTGTGCGGCGAGCACTGGAGCGGAGAGGCCAGCCGGCGCTTCGCCGCCCTGGTCAGCGGCCGCGCGCTGCTGGTCAAGGTCTTCTCGGTGGTGCACAGCGTCCTGCACGTGGACCTGTACCTGTCCTCGGGGCTGCAGGACTTCGTCAACGTCCGGGACGTGCTCATCGAGGAGGGCCACGCCGAGCTGGCCGAGGAGTGCTACGAGTCCCGGGTGCGCAGGGCCTGGGCGCCGCGATGGGGCGTCCTGTGAGGACCTGGGTGCCCTCTGGTTCTCAGACTGCGGTGGCCGGTGGTGGCGGCTGGTTTCCTGTCATCAAACGTTTAAAATGTCCAGCCCTCCCTGCAGCGGGGCCTCTGGGTCTGCGGTGTAGGCACAGTGAGGCTGCTGTGGCAGGTGGGGGTTCAGCTGTGACCCTGAGGAGAGGGGTGGGGGGTCGTGAGCTAGAGCTGCCCGTGGGGTCCCATCCTAGACACACTCCGGTCCCGGTGACATCCCCAGCGGTCGGCACTGCGGGTGCGGAAAGCACTCTGCCGGCTTCTCGCCCGCACACCGCTCGCGCCCGGCGCCGGCGGTGGGGCAGCCCGGCCCCGCTCCTGTGTGGGTGACGGTGTCTTTGGCAGTCACGCTGGAGCCTCCGTCCCGGAGGTCGGCTGCGAGAGGTCCCGCCTCGGAAACACGGGGTTAGTTGGACAAAGGGCTTTCACCCACTTTCCTGTAGTAAGACAAGCTTCTCTGCTTCTGTTCAGCAAAGCCACGAAGCTCTCAAGGGTCTCTTTTCCAAATCAGAACACGTGGCCGACACGTGCTCGCCGTCCCCCACGAAGGACAGTGAGAAGCACCTGATCCGGGTCTTGCTGGACAGCTTCTCCTCCAACAAGCTGGGGCCCCCAAACCACAAGGTACCTCCGGCCTCACTCGCACTGCCAGACCGTTTTCCTGGCTCCCCGGCCTCTTCCCCCGGGAGCCTGACACCAAGAGAGACTTGGGATTTGCTGTAGGGAACGCTTGGACTCGTCTTTCTCAAACACAGTAAATAAGTAGTGTGTGTTATTTCGTCACTAGAGGCCAGTGCACGAATTCGTGCACAGGTGGGGTCTGGCAGGCCGGCCCCAATCAGGCCTATCCGGAGGAGACAGCGGGAGGTTGGCCGGCCGGGACCTCCCTGATTGGGGCCCGATCAGGACTGGGTAGCAGGTCCCGCCCCTGATCAAAGTGGAGGGGCCAATTGGAGCTGGTGGGGGGAGGGGCTATGGGCCGATCTGGGCGGGGCCGGCTAGGAGCAGGGGCCTCCCCCCAGTCAGGCCAATTTGCTGGCTGCAGAGGGCGTCACAGCTACCAGCCTTGTGGTCATTACAGTGTCCTGGTCGCTGGCTTTTTACATAGATATGTTTTTGTTAATCCTCACCTGAGAGTGTTTTTCCATTGCTTTTCAGAGAGAGAGGGAGGGAGGGAGATGGAGAGAAACATTGATGTGAAAGAGACACATTTGTTGTCTCCCACCCATACCCCGACTGGGGGTGGGGAGCGAACCACAACCCACGCAAGTACCCTTGACTGGGACTCGAACCCGAGACCCTTCACTGTGCAGGCTGACCCTCTCAGCCACCGAGCCACACGTGCAGGGCTAGTCCTTTTTCAGACCAGCCTTTCCCAAGGCGAGCAGCTTGTGTATTGGGAGGACACGGCGGACATTGGGTTCCTGTGGCCTGCCTGTGAGGAGAGGGCACCGGCTGCGGCGTCCCCACCCTGTCCTGCCCACCCGCCTGGGCGCTGCGGGAGGGGACGCCCCCCGCCCCCCGGGCTGAGTGCTCACATGGCCCTGGCAGAGGCTCTGCAGTGTGCGTGGCGAGGGAGGAGTCAGACAAGGACCTTCTTGGGAGCACTACTCCTGCCGATCTCGAGGACGTGGCTGCTTTAAAAGCTTCCAGTTGCTCTCAGAGAGCAGGGGGACAGAACATCAGCAGGCGTCTTTCTTTTTAAAGCAGCTGCTTTGGGCTTAAGTGCACGTGCAGGGGCATCTTGCTTCCCGGTAACGTGTGTGTGGTGTGCACAGGTAGTACTGCACGGACCCTTTAACCCCTACGAGCTGAAGTGCCACAGTTTGACCAGGATATCCAAGTTCAGGTACGGTTCCCTCGTCCCCGTGGGCGGTCACTCTGCTCCCAGAAATGGCTCCCTGTACCCCAACGTGTGAGCGCCTGTTACCTTTTCTAACTCGCCTCCCTCCCTCCCTCTCTCCCTCCCTCCCTCCCTCCCTCCCTCCCTCCCTCCGATCTGACAGCCGTTCTGTGCAAGATGTTTTGTTTTTTAATATTTTTTTTATTAAATTATTATCTGTGTATATATTTTAACATTGCCCCCCCCCATACTGTGCAAGATGTTTTTGAGTATTTCCCATCCAAGACTTGTTTTTTCCTGTCCTCACTATCATTGTGGTCATTCGGCACATTCAGACTGCCCAGGTTCTGAGGACAGCGCAGCGTGGGTGGTCAGTAGTGAACAGTGCAGTCGGTGACCTCCCACAATGGTGGGTCCGTGTGGGGTGCGCAGGAGACGAGGCCTGGGGGCCACGGCCCTGAGAAAGCACCGAGGCCCCACAGGGAGGCTGTCAGAGACCTTGAGGCTCAGGGTGCGGCGGCCACGGGGTGTGGGGAGAGGGGACCAGGAGGGAGCGCGGGCGCAGGTGGGCCTCCCCGGAGAGTCCCTCCGCGGAGGGGTCGGTGGGAGCAGAGGGTTGCGGCTGGTGCAGTCGCGGTGCCGGGGGCAGCCCTCCTGCGTGCGTTTTCCTGGGTCACTGGCCGCAGGGGAGCTGCCCCTCAGGCCCTGGGCCGGCAGCACGGGGCCCGGTCTTGTTAGAAGTGAGACTCCCGCCCAGGCCTGCTGGCTGAGCACGTCGGCCCCACGGCGGCCAGGGGACCACGGCCGGCGCTCCGGTGTGCCCTGGGTTTCGGGTGGAGGGGTCCCGGGGGCGAGCTCACACCCGGGGGGCGTGGGGGCTGCACGGCGTCCATGCCGGGCCCAGAGCCCCCACTTTCTGCTCTCCGTGGGCGTGGGGTAGTGTCTGCAGCTGATGTGGGAGTTCTCTGCCCCTCCCTCCCTGGGTGCCTGCCTGGCGGAGGTGGGAGGGAGAGGGCATTGGGCATCCACACGCCCAGGCGGGACCACGGCTGTGCCGTCCTCCCAGGCGCGTTTGGATCGAGAAGGAGAGCATCAACTCTGTGGCCATCAGCGACGCCCCCGAGGACCTGCACCAGCGGGTGCTGGTGGCCGCCTCGCTCTCCGTCAACGCCACGGGTGAGTGCGGCGGGGCCCTCCGGCTCCTCCCCCCGCTCCGGTCCCCCCCCCTCTCCGCTCCTCTCCCCTCTAGCCCTCCAGCAGGCCCTGAGCGGTGGGCGGAGCCGGTCTGAGAGGGGAGCCTCGGCCTCTCCTGCCCCAGAGCAGCTGCCCCTCATCCTCACCGCCTGCGCCGCGAAGAGGAGCCGGCCAAGCCCGGCCCTGCAGGCCCCCGCTGGCCCGAGCAGAGGTCCCGCCACGGCTGCGGCTGAGCCCTGGGACCAGGCGTCGGTCTGCAGGACTGAGGGGCCGGCCACGGGGCCCATGGCTGCGGGTGTGCCTGTGGGGCCAGGGCGGCGGTGGGGCTTGTGCACAGGGGCCCGCACACCTGTCCGCAGGTTCCACCATGCTGCTGAGGGAGACGTCCCTGCTGCCGCACATCCCCGGGCTGCCTGCCCTGCTCGGCATGCTGTTCGCCCCGGTGATGGAGCTCAGGTACCGCCGGCCCCGGGAGGACCACCGGGTGGCCCCAGGGAGGACCACCGGCCACGACGCACCTGCTGCAGGCCGGTGCCCTGTGCCGGCGGGCACCTTGGCTGAGGGCAGCTGAGGCTCAGGCAGGTCCCCGCAGCCTCCCCAGGAGTGCAAATGCCACAGGCAGAGGAGACAGGTGGAGCTGGCTCGTGGCTCTGACGCTGTGAAGGCTGCGCTGGGTGCGTGGCTTGTGAGCGTGGCTTGTGAGCGTGGCTCGATGTCTAGCAGCTAGTTGTCAGCAAGAGCCCAGGCAGTGCCGCTCAGGTGCCCCTTGTCCAGCCTCACCGAAGAGGCGCGGGGGGGGGGGGGGGGGCGCGGGGGCGGCGGCAGCAGTGGGCGCAGACACGGCGCCTCGTCTGCTCACGGGGAGACGTGGGGCTCTAGGCGTGGTCGGCCACCATGTCACTGATGACTGTGCACCCCCGCTTGTGGCGTGGACCCCGGGGACAGCTCCGTCCTCGTGGAAGCAGCGCCAGCCCCGCTTCTCGCCGCCTAGGGTGGACCCGGACGGGAAGAGCTACACCGGAGCCCTGTGCGGCCTGGGCTGGAGCCCGGCCACCGGGGCGCCCATCCTGCCGGAGCACGACATGGAGCTGGCCTTCGACGTGCGCTTCAGTGTGGAGGACGTGGTGGAGGTGAGCTGCTCCTGCGTGCCCCGCTGCCCCCGCCCCCCGTCCCCCGTCTCGTCCCTCTCCCCTCCCGCCCGGCGGGCGGCGGTCCGGCTCCTGTGCTGCCTGGGCGCCGGCAGCGCGGCGGCCGCTCAGGCTGTGGGGACGCGGAGGCAGAGGCAGCCAGGCCCGCACGCTGTGGGCTCCCGCAGGGCCCCCGGCCGCTCCTCACAGGCTCCCGCAGCCATCCACGGAGAGCGTGTGCTCAGACACGGGCTCCAGGCTCAGGGAGGGTCTTGTGCTCAAGAACCTTTGTTGCTGATTTTTGCTTCTTTTTTGTTAATTTCTTAAGTGACAGCAGTGGCAGTGGAAGGGGCTGTGTCTTAATTTGCTGGGAGAGGAGGGTGTGTGTGTGTGAGGCTCTGTGCCGTGCTGAGCGGGAGCCGCAGGGAGCCGCTGCCCCAGGGCCACCGGGCACTCTGCTCCTCCCTCTGCAGATCAACATCCTGCGGGCCACCATCAACAAGCTGGTGTGCGACGGGCCCAACGGGGCCAGGCACCTGGGCCCCGAGCGGGTGGCGCAGCTGCAGGACAGCGTCCGCCAGAAGCTGCTGGGGTGAGTGCGCTTCCTCCGCAGCCCAGCCTCTGGCCCTCCAGGAGTCCGGGCGGGGTAGGCTGGGCGGCGGTGACAGACTCTGGGCTGAGGCGGCATCTAGAGGCTCAGCGGGAGCAGCCGCCTGTGACTGTCGTAGGCCCTGGGCAGGAGCTGGGCACCCTCACGTTGGGTGACCTGAGAAAAGTGGAGCCGAGGGACCCTTTCCAGGTGCAGAGGCAGTGGGTCCCTGGGGGCAGGGCCTGCAGGCTGAGCTCGGCCTGTGAGCCTCCCCCAGGAAGGTCAGGGACAAGCCTCCTGACCCCCCTCTCCTTGCTGCCTGGACCCCCAAGGCCAAACCCAGCCAGACCGGGGCTGGTGGCAGGGCCCTCCGCCAGACAGCACCCTGAGCTGTGCGAGCAGGTGGGCGGTGTCCTAGCTGTGGGCACTGACTGGCGAGCGGAGCTGGGAGCTGCCGGGAGAGAGGCTGGTTTGGTTCACTCTCCCCCCCACCCCCCGCTCCTCAGGAAAACACACACATGTCGCAGGTAAGGTAGCCTGTGAGGTGTGGCCCAGAGAGGGTCGTGCTGTGGGGCGTCCCGCTGGTCACCATGCTCGAGAGGCGTGAGTGCAGGGCCACGCAGGCCTGACCCCAGCCGCCTGCCCGGTGGGGCGCGTGGGGCCTGCGTGGCCAGTCGCACCCTGAGCCTGCTCTGTGTGCGAGGTCACAGCGAATTTGAGGGCAGGTGCAGGGTTGGCTCTTCAGGAAAGCGCAGTGGATGACTGATTCTCTTTCCCAACTTCTAGTTTATTCTGTCAGCTGAAGCCGAGAGCGAGGACGGCCCCCAAGTGGCCTGAGAAGCCGTACGAGTGGAACCAGGTGAGGGGCAGCGGCCCAAGAGCAGGCGGCTGGTTATCGAGGTCGCACAGACCTCTCCTCCCCCAGACACACACACACACACACACACACACACACACACACACCCGTTTCTGGACCAGACACCGGCCTGGCCTGCCTGGGGCTGTGGGTGGAGCAGAAGGCCTGAGTGTCCCTGTCCTGGCTCCCGCTGTCACAGCACCTCCAGGGCACCTCCCGGGCGGGCCAGCCAGCAGCCATTCGCTCACAGTCTCAGAGGCTGGAGGCTGGGAAGGGGCCCGAGGTGCAGACCCTCCAGCTCTGGGGTTCCACCTGCACCCCCGCATCCAACCCTGGTCACCTCCCGGCCTTATCGCATTGGGTGTGAGCCTCAGCAGGGAACCTGGGCCCAGCTCAGCCTTAGCATCAAAGCCTCAGCGGGGCCCTCCGCCCCTGGGCCTCTCCTGGGAAGGGTGGAGAACAGGGTGCAATGTGGGGTCCCGGAGAAGAGCCCAGGAGGGGTCAGCTTTAACCCAGAGAGGGGTGTCTGGTGCAGGCCCCTCCCCAGGGCCACGTGCCCTCACTCCGTGTGCCCGTGACCGGCTTTGTCGCCAGAGCCTCAGGGCCGTCCCAGCCCGCTCTGCAGGGGCGGGCTCTGCGGGCCCCGGGGTGGGGCCCGGCCATGCGCCGGTTCCCGGGGTGAAGCTCGGAGCAGAACTTCCCTGTGAGGCTGGTCAGCGCTTTAGGAAAGGTGACTTCCTGGCAGGGAGAGACCGTGGCCGGCCGCGAAGGTGGCTTTCCCGGGGCGAGGCTTATCCGTGGCACCCCGGATGTGCTGACCCCTGCGATTTCCCAAATGTGGGAAACTCGACTGCATGGTTGGTGGGGGGGGACTGCGTTCACGCTCTCCCCTGAAATACAAAACAAAGAACGTGCTGCTTCGTACGCTTCCAGCGAAGTCACGCACGCCACGCCCACACAGGCGCGGGGGAGCCGGGGGCGGCTCCGGGCCGTTCCGTGGATTGAAGGCAGGTCACTCAGCGGGGCTGGACTGGGCGAGGTGACCTGGGAACGCGCTTCTGCTGCCTCCCGCCTGTGCGTGTGCCTGTGCGTGTGCGTGTGCCTGTGCCTGTGCGTGCGTCTCCCTTCACGCGGCTCTCCTCTGGGCCCGTCCACAGCTGACGGGTGCTTTTGTGCCACAGGTGGACCCGAAGCTGGTCATGGAGCAGGCTGAGCGGGAGGGCGGCCGGGGCAAGAGCCCCTTCCTGTACCAGCTGCACCGGCTGATCGTGCTCAGCTCCTAGGCGCTGGGCGCTCGGGCCGGCGGCCACCTCCACGCCCGTGTCTGAGCTCGGTGCCTGCTCCTGGCAGGGATCCGCCTGTCTTACCTGAAAACAACCTCCGGAAGCCTCGCCCGACAGAGCCGTGCCTGCTGTCCGAGGAGGCTCAGCAGCCGAGCTCGCGTGTCCGCCCCCCTTTGTCCCGCCCCGCCCACCACAGCTGCTCTGCACACCCGGGTCCTCCGGTTCTGTCCAGGAGGGAGCATGTCTGAGTTCAGGAAAAGGAACTTGAGTTTTGTGTGATTTAGGTTTTCATCTCCGTTACAATTCTCAGCTCCCATTTTGGAAACCAGAGGTTACTGGCAGCTGCATCTGTTCAGACAATAAAGCATTAGACTCAGTTTCTGTTTCTGACATTTTTACATCAGGAGATGGAAATGTATTTTAACCCCAAAAAAAGTCCAAAGTTATAAAACCGATAAAGGAATATAGGCTTATTTTTTTAATGTTATTGATTTTAGAGAGTGTAAGGGAGGGGGAGAGAGAAACATCAGTGATGAGAAACATGGGTTGGCCACCTCCTGCCCTGCCCACACTGGGGATGGAGCCGGCCACCGGGCCTGTGCCCTGACGGAGCCCACTGCTGGGCAGGAGCCAGCTGAGCCCTCGTGGCCACGGGTACAGGGCTGTTCTCAGAGCGCCTTTTAAAAGAGGCCTCGCCGCCAGTGTGGCTCAGTGGTGAGTGTGGACCTGGACCTGAGGGCTGGGGATCGAACCTGCAACCCAGAATGGAAACTGTGACCCTTCAGTTCACAGGCCAGCGCTCTAACCATTGAGCACATGGGCCAGGGCACAAGGAGGAGCCTGCACAAGGGCTGCTCTTAGAGACCTGGGGTTGGAACTGCCTGTCAGCCTCACGGGCTGTCTTCTGGCTTCAGTGTCCGGAGTGAGCTGCTCGTACTTGGGTTTCAGCTCCCAATTCCAGGGGCGGGGTGGGGCGGGGCGCTCTGTCCTCATGAATCCGGGCGTCAGGACCGGGGCCCTGCCACCTCAGCCCCGCAGGGTCGCTGCCGGCAGGCCTGGAGCCCCCACGAGCTGGCAAACCGTTGGCACGGGGACACCTCGTTCGGGAAACGAGGTCGGACGCGTCGAGGAGGAGTTCCCGCCGACGGGAGCACGTCCGGGGTGCGATGGCGGTGGCTTACCCCGAGGGGCGTGGCTCAACGGTAACGGGAGCCGGCGCCCTCCCTGCAGCCCGGCCACGTGGCTCTGCCCGGCGGGGGCTGTCCCTTCGCGGTGATTAGGAATTCACATCAGGTCCGAGGCCTGGTTCGGCGGATGCCCCGTGCAGCCAGCCGCCCGGGGTAACTGTCTCCACAGCAGTCCGCCACGCGCCCACGTCACGTCTCGCCTGCCTGGTCCGATTCGTGGGCGAGGTGTCTGCAGCTGCCTCCTCGCTGGGCTGTGAGCTCGCTCGCTCTCGGCTGACGGCCCTGAGGAGTGAAGCTGCTGGGAGCAGCCTCCTGGGCAGACGGCGATGCCCGAGGGGCCTTCTGGGTGCCCAGCGGTGCGGTCACTTACACACAGAGGCCCTGGAGCCGGTGGCCCTGCCCTGGAGCCCTCCAGGGGGCCACGCCAGGCCCTCCAGCAGAGGCCCTGGAGCCGGTGCCCTGCCCTGGAGCCCTCCAGGGGGCCACGCCAGGCCCTCCAGCAGAGGCCCTGGAGCCGGTGGCCTGCCCTGGAGCCCTCCAGGGGGCCACGCCAGGCCCTGCAGCAGAGGCCCTGAGGACAGGCAGGGCGGCTCCTGCTCCTGTTCTTGCTGCCGGAACCCCCAGTGGGTTTCTTCAGGAGACGGTCCTCGGCCAGACCTGCTGATGGACGTGCTTTCCTGGTCTGTCCGACTCCCTTACGGAGTGGAAAGCAGCGTTTTCCAGGGTAACCGGCTACAGTGCTCCGGACGTTGCTGAGACCGTCTCCGGGACTCGCATCGCGCTGTCTGAAACGCCCCATAAGGAGGCCCCACCTCCCCGCCCGCTCCCACCCGCGTCCCACTCAGACGGGTCCCTCCTGTGAGCAGGGAGCCGCCGTCGCCCGGACTGGCTTCTGGCGCACAGGTTAGGCCTCCTGCGGCTCCGGGCAGGCTCTCGGGTCCGGCGTGTCCGAGGGGGCACCCCTGGCTCCGTTCGTCCCCGTCCTCACAGGCCGGGCTCCCATCGGCTGTGGGAGGGCAGCGGTGAGCACGGGCACCTGTGTCTCCGGACCCCCGCACCTGGGCCATCCCGGAGCGGCTGCTGGGTCCGGACAGCGCTCCAGCCAATGGGCTGTGCTGGCCACGTCTTCCCGGGCCACACGTGGCTTCTCCCCTGCCCCGTGTCCTCGGTGCACAGACCATTCGGGCGGCTGTGTCCCATTTGTCTGTGCGCATCTTCCTGCGCTTGGGAGTCACATCCAGTAAACTGCTGCCAGCCAGGCTGACGGTGAGAGCGCCGAGCGAGGCCCCGGGAGCTACAGCCGAGTAGGAGCAGCCGAGCAGGAGCGGCCGAGCAGGAGCGGCCCCTCCCTACCCCAGCCTTAGGGGGCTGGAGTGAACAGGGGCCAAGTGGTGACCTGGGAGAGGGGGTTTGGGCACAGACACCGGGATCAGTGCCGAGGGGCCTGGGGAGGAGCCCAGCCTGCCCAGCTCAGATCCCAGCCCCCAGGACTGAGGCCCTCTGTGAACAAGCTGCCATCTGCCCTCCTGCTGAGGTGGCCGGAGCAAACCAATACAGACCCCCCCACACTAATACAGACCCCCAACCTAATACAGACCCCCACACTAATACAGACCCCCCAAAACTAATACAGACCCCCCAACCTAATACAGACCCCCAAAACTAATACAGACCCCCCAACCTAACACAGACCCCCCCAACCTAACACAGACCCCCCAACCTAACACAGACCCCCCACACTAATACAGACCCCCAACCTAATACAGACCCCCACACTAATACAGACCCCCCAAAACTAATACAGACCCCCCAACCTAATACAGACCCCCAACCTAATACAGACCCCCAAAACTAATACAGACCCCCCAAACTAATACAGACCCCCAAACTGATACAGACCCTAAAACTAACACAGACCCCCCCAACCTAATACAGACCCCCAAAACTAATACAGACCCCCAAAACTAATAGACCCCCCACATTAATACAGACCCCCAAACTAATACCCCCCAAACTAATACAGACCCTAAAACTAACACAGACCCCCCAACCTAACACAGACCCCCCAACCTAATACAGACCGCACCCCCCCAGGCAGCGTCCAGGTGACTGGGAAGGGACTTACTTATGACCAGGATCACAGTAACTTCAGTAGAACCACATCCGGGCTCTTCCCAAACCGCGGACGGCCTGGGCTGTGCCCGGAGCGGGCAGCTCCAAATCGGTCCTCAGACCCTGCACCGCCCCTCCCTTCCCGCCCTGCCCTGGGGGTCCTTCTGGACCGGGTGCGAGGGGCGGGCTGGGGTCTCTGCCCAGGCCCGACCACCCCATGGAGTGGATCCCAAGGTGGTTAAGGGCACCAGGCTGCTGGGCACCGGGTCCCTGCGACTGATGATGCTACTGTCTGCGGGGCACGAGCCTGCACCCCTGTCCCTGGCCCCAGACAGGGATCCCTGGCGCTCAGGCCTCGCCTCTCCAGCCAGGCCCCGCCCTACCCGCTAGGCCCCGCCCACCCACCAGGCCCCTTCCCCACCAGGCCCCGCCCCTCCCCAATAGGCCCCTTCCCCACCAGGCCCCGCCCCTCCCCAATAGACCCCGCCCCACCCTCTGGCCCGCCCCCAGCTGGTGCCTCCCTACCCACACAGGCCCCGCCCCGCCATCCAGAACCCCCCACCCCAATAGGCCCCGCCCCACCAGGCCCCGCCCGCCCCGATAGGCCCCGCCCCGCCCCGCCCCCAAGCAGGTGCCCCTCCGGTCCCTCCTGCGCCGCCAGGCGGGTGCGCCCGCCCCCAGCAGGCCCCGCCCAGCGAGCCCCTCCACCCCGGCCCTGGGCTCTCCTCCTCAGTCCGTTCCCGCCGCCCCGCAGCCCCGCGTCCCGGGCTCCGCACCCTCTCCTGCGCCCGCACCCTCTCCTGCGCCCGCACCCTCTCCGGCGCCCGCACCCTCTCAGGCTCCCGCACCCTCTCCGGCGCCCGCACCCTCTCCGGCGCCCGCACCCTCTCCTGCGCCCGCACCCTCTCCGGCGCCCGCACCCTCTCCTGCGCCCGCACCCTCTCCGGCGCCCGCACCGTCTCCGGTGCCCGCACCCTCTCCGGCTCCCGCACCCTCTCCGGCGCCCGCACCCTTTCCTGCGCCCGCACCCTCTCCTGCGCCCGCACCCTCTCCTGCGCCCGCACCCTCTCCGGCGCCCGCACCCTCTCAGGCTCCCGCACCCTCTCCGGTGCCCGCACCCTCTCCGGCGCCCGCACCTTCTCCGGCTCCCGCAGCCTCTGCCCCCACCGGTCCGGCCCGCATGGCGCGCGCGGCGGGCCCCGAGCGGCGGCTGCTGGCCATCTACACCGGGGGCACCATCGGGATGCGGAGCCACCACGGCGGTGAGTCCGCGGGCGGCGGGACGGGGCGGTCCCCGCGCCCGCCTTCCCGACCTCCCAGCGCGGACCCGGGGGGCAGGGCGCTCAGCGGCCGCGGTCCTCACTGCCCGGCCTCCTGTGCCCCTTCCCGGCCGACCGGCCGGCGGGCAGGGCTGCGGGGGCTGCGAGTGAGCGCTGTGAGTGCCCGCCATCCCTGCTGCCGCCTCCTGGCCCCGAGGGCTCTGACCCCTGGGAGGGCTCTGACCCCTTGGAGGGCTCTGACCCCTTGGAGGGCTCTGACCCCTTGGGGGGCTCTGACCCCTTGGAGGGCTCTGACCCCTGGGAGGGCTCTGACCCCTTGGGCGCGGGCGGCCGCAGGGGCTTGGGGACCTGTGCTGTCTGCCGTGGCGCTGGCCTGCCCGGACTGGCAGGAGTGCCCGCTGTGTGTGGGGCAGCCGGTGCTGCTTCGGGGCGGGAACCCAGTGGAGGTCGGAGCCCTGGGAAGAGCATCCATCGCCCTCTGAGCACCGTGCCTGACCATGGGGGCCCCGCAGGGCAGCCTCAGCCTCGTCCTCCAACCCCTTTCCCTCCCCGGCTGTCCACACGTGACCTGCCCCTCAGGAGCCCCTTCCCCATGGCTCTGTCCTCTGCCCCCTTCCTCCTCCCTCTGCCCAGCGTTCCTCTGCATTCCCCGGTGCCGGTCACTCCTGGGCACCCCACTCCTGACCCTGGGTCCTCCTCGGACCCGCTCCCAGCAGCCCATTGGGGTCAGCCTCGCCGGGCCTCAGAACCAGCCCAGCTTCCCCTCCCCATCCCTTCCCCTCCCCCAGACCTGACACTCTCCTTTGCCCCGGCCGGTCCTTGGCCCACTTCCTGTCCCTTCCTCCCTCCTTCCCAGCGCTGCCCACCGAGGCAGCCACTCAGGCGCTCTGCCCTCTGCCCTCTGCCCCTGCCCTGCTTCTCGGGCCTCGGCCCCTGTTAGTCCACCTGCCACACGTGCTGGTCAGTTCACAGACACCCTCACGGCGCCCCGGGGCTGGGCCCTGTGGGAGGGGCTCGGTCCGCACCCCGGCTGCCAGGAGCTGCTGTCCGCTGCTGTGCCTCCCCTTCCCCGATCTGGACAGTTCCCCCTGGTCCCGCCACACTCCCACCAAGGGCTGCTGGTCCCTCCGCTGGGACTGGGCTGGTCCAGAGGAGCCTGCTGTGGGGCCGGGGCCGCACGCACCTGGCTGCCGGACCAGCCTGTGTCTGGGAGGGTGGACCTGGGGGGGGGGGGCGTGCAGGGCTGGGGAGAGAGGCCGCTGCTTTCTCGAGGGCCCACCCTGCCGTCCCCTCGGGGCTCAGAGCAGCCACCTGCCCAGCCAGGGGGACGCCGGACGCTGGGCCCTGGTCTGGGAGCAGGCACCCAGCCTGGCCCACTGGGACCGTGGCCAGGTCTTCGCTCTGAGCTGAGGGCTCTGCCCAGAAGGAACCAGCCACTGGGCACCTGCCCCCCTCCACCACCACCCCCTCGCTGCCCCACCCTCCCGTGCCTCCTGCCCGCTGCCAGACCCTCCCCTCAGGGGCGAGGTGGCCCGGGGGACGGCCCCGGGGAGGGAGCGGAGGCCTGAGGAGCAGCGAGGGCCGGTGCCCCTGACCCGGAGGGACACGGAGGCCCTCCCCGCACTCGGTGTGGGGCGGTCCTCGGATACGGCGGCGTGGACCTTTTCACGCCAGAGCAGAGCCGGCGGGGCCGGGCCGGGGAAGCCCTCCCCTCCGTGAGCCAGGGGGGGTGAACCTGGCGGTTCCCGGACGGTGTGGGTCAATGATTAACCGGCCGCGCTGCTGACGCGGGCTCTGTTCCCCGGAGGTCGGGAAGGAGGTGGCGGGGCCTCAGCAAAGCTGTCAGGATCGTCACTGTCGAGGGCACTCTGGTGCCTGCTGGTAAACAGCGGCCGCCCGGGCACACGGCACGGCCAGGCGGGCCAAGGTCAGGGCAGCGAGGGGGCAGCGAGGGGGGAGAGGAGAGCTCAGGTGCAGCAGGTGGGCGGGTCCTGTGACTGCTGCCCTCGGTCTTACTGAGGGAACTTTAAGAAACGTTGTCTGTTTTTGTTGTCTTTTTTAATATATTTTATTGATTTTTCACAGAGAGGAAGAGAGGGGGATAGAAAGTTAGAAACATCGATGAGAGAGAATCATCGATCAGCTGCCTCCTGCACGCCCCCCACTGGGGATGTGCTCACAACCAAGGTGCATGTCCTTCACCGGAATCGAACCCGGGACCCTTCAGTCCGCAGGCTGATGCTCTACCCACTGAGCCAAACCGGTTTCGGTTTTATTGGGTTTTAGAGAGAGGAAAGCAGCTGGATAGAGAGAAACATCACGGATCGGCTGCCTCCTGCAGGCCCCCATGGGGGATAGAGCCTGCAGCCTGGGCCTGCGCCCTGACCGGGCTTCGAGCTGTGACCTCCCGAGGGAGCCCTAGTGACCAGCTGTCACCCCAATGGGGGGCTCCCACAGAAAACGGCTCGTGTCCCATGTAGACGTTTTCCTAAGAAAGCGTCTTGTCCCGCCTGGGACCTGTCACGGCTCAAACGATGCGCCATGCGTGGAAAGGAGGAAGTGGAGGAGGCCAGGCCCTTTGTCCCCAGCCGAGCGAGCAGCGAAGGCCGAGAGGACTGCCCTGCGGGCTGGGCCCTGACCCAGGGCCTGGGAGCCGGCTCGGCCGGACCACGCGGGCTGGAACTGCGGCCGACGCGCCCGGCCGCCCGCTGCCCCAGTCAGTGCGCCTTCCAGAGGGCGGAGACCAGAGGGCGTGCTGCCCTGTCCCAACGCCAAGCTGTGGGCACTGGAGCCCGAGGGGGCGGGCCCGGCAGAGGGGCAGTCGGCCGCAGAGGCTGACCCTGAGGGGGGAGTGGACAGACCTGAGCCCGGAGAAGGACCCGCGGGTCAGGGGAGCAGGCTTCCGGCCTCCTCCGGGGAAAGCTGAGCAGAGGAGGTCAGAGAGGTCCGAAGTGAGGACTTGACCAGCGTTGCAGGCAGAGCCAGGGGCCCGGCCTGGGTGCTGGGAGCCGGAGACGCCGAGGACGGCGGGTCAGAGGCACCGGGACAGTGGTCCACACCAGGACGGTTCTGACAACCAAGGGAGCCGGGACGCAGCCCCCAGCACCCGAGCCCGAGGCGGCAGCGCGCTGTTCCTTACACAGCAGCCGGGGCTGAACACCGGCAGCTTCGAAGGCTGGGAGCCAGCCTGTCACCGGTGACCACTGACCTCGGTCGGAAGGCCTTCCGCGCCCAGCCGACGGGGGTGGGTGGGGACCTCTGCCCTGGCTGCTGAGTCCGGGTGCCCAGTGCAGCCCGCACAGGGGAGACGCCCACAGCGGCGGGAGGCCTGGCCGTGCCCGAGGGCGCGGTGCTGGGGGAGCCGTGTGGGCGGAGGCCTCCCTGGGAGCCGTTTTTCCTTCCCGGAGGCACTCTGTGACCTGTGGCCCTGCCCTTTCCCTGCCGAGGCCGGTATATATTTATAACGCCCCCCTTGGGCCACGCAAAATGACCCACTTCAAAATGAGCCCGCTGCACCGGGTCAGACATCTCATTAGCTCACCCCTGGGGCCGGGCCGGGCTGGGCGCCCTCGCCCCCCTATTTTATTTATTTTAAATATATTTTATCGAGTTTTTACAGAGAGGAAGGGAGAGGGATAGAGAGTTAGAAACATCGGTGAGAGAGAACATCCACCAGCTGCCTCCTACACACCCCCCATCGGAGATGTGCCCGCAACCAAGGCACACGCCCCTGACCGGAATTGAACCTGGGACCCTTCAGTCTGCAGACTGATGCTCTAGCCCACATGTGTCAAACACAAGGCCCGCGGGCCAAATCCGTCCCGCCAGGCCTTGCAATGTGGCCCGCACCGCGCTGTCATCACTGCACTCCGCTGTGTTTCCATCACAATGACAGTTTATGACTGTTCAGTAAACCATTCGGCCCGCGATTTAGGCTGAATTTTAGATTTTGGCCCCTTCTCTGATTGAGTTCGACACCCCTAGCCACTGAGCCAAACCGGCTTCGGCCACCCGCCTATTTTAGGGTTTGCCTAGAACCCGGGGCGCTCTCTGCTGGGGCCTCGGTAGAAGCATGTTTCTGGGGCAGGGACGCTGCAGGCGAAGGCTGGGCTGGACCCTGGGGGGGGCAGCACACGGCCCAGCAGGGGGGCAGAGGCCGTGGAGGGCGTGTGGGAGCGGCTGCAGGGCCTGGGCATCACGGAGGGCTTCCCGGAGGCGGTGCCCTGAGCGGGGTGAAGCCCCTGGCAGGCTGGCAGAGGGCTGGGGCGGGGGAGCGGGTCTGTGGGAGCTCTGCGGAGTGGGGGCAGGAGAGTGGGCGTCTGAGAAAGAGGCCACGGAGGGCCACGGCCCTGGAGCCTCGGGGGCCTCACCTGGAGACGGGCCCTGGCAGCTGCCGGCCTGTCCGCCTGGCCTCCGACTCCCCCGAGGGCCGAGCTCACCGGGCCGACCCCGCTCCCCGCCCAGCCCGACCCCCGGCCGGGCAGCAGACGCCCAGCACAGACGGGGGCCGGGCTGTGGGGCTGGCGGCCCCGCCTGACGCCCTCCCCGCCCGCAGTGCTGGTCCCGGGGCGGGGCCTGGCCGCAGCGCTGAGGACACTGCCCATGTTCCACGACCAGGAGCACGCCCGGGCCCGCGGCCTCCCCGAGGACACCCTGGTGCTGCCGTGAGTGCGGGCGCCGTCCTGGGGGAGGGCCACCGGAAGCTGCGTCCCTCACGCCCTGCCATGGCCTGACCTGGACCAAAGTCCCCTCTGGACCCCTCCCCGGCCAAGGCCCCCTCCCGGCTCTCCGCCCAGGCTGCCTGGTGCCTGCCCGGCTGGGTCACTGACCTCCTGGCGGCGGCTCTGGCTGGCGCCCAGGGCTGCGGAGGCGGGAGGAGGCCGTGTCTGCTCAGCTCCTCCTGGCCGTCCTGGGCCCGCTCAGCACCACCGCCCGGCTCCTGGGAAGTGCGGAGAGGGGAGTCTGTGGGTGCGCAGACATGGCCCGGTGCACAGGCCCTGGGCCCGGCGAGGAAGGGGGGGCCAGGGGGCAGTCAGGTGGGCAGCGCCCTCTGCGTCCGCAGGCCCGCCAGCCCCGACCAGAGGATCATCTACACGGTCCTGGAGTGCCAGCCCCTCTTCGACTCCAGCGACATGACCATCACCGAGTGGGTGCAGATTGCCCAGACCATTGAGGTAGCAGGGGTGGGGGCGGAGCTGGGGCTGGGGGTGGGGCTGTGCATGCTGACAGGGCTGTGGGGATGGGCGTGGCTTCAGGATGTGGGTGTGGGCGGGGCTATGCATGCTGAGCAGGGCTGTGGGGATGGGCGTGGCTGTAGGATGTGGGTGGGGTTGGGACTGTGGGCGGGGCTGGGATGTGGGTGGAGCTGTGGGCGGGGCTGAGCTGTGGGTGGGGCTGGGACTATGGGTGGGGCTGTGGGTGGAGCTGTGGGCGGGGCTGCGCTGTGGGTGGGGCTGGGACTATGGGCGGGGCTGCAGTCAGGCAGGGCTATTGGACAGAGCCAGCCCACCCACTTGCTCTGGGTATGTGTGGGTCTGTGGCTTCAAAAAAGTGCCAGGTCCTTGAGACCCGTCCCAGCTGCAGGGCCTCTGAGCCCTTGCCCACCTCATCACGCCCCCCCCACCCCCTGTGCAATGGAGGATAGCTCTTCCCATGACAGACGGCAGTCCTGGTTTGTCCATGCTCTTGGTGTGTCCAGTAGGAACCTGGGTGGGGTGTAAGGCCTGCCGCAGACTGACAAGCTCACCCCTGGCCCTTCCCCGCTGCCCATCCCTCACTCACTGCCCGCCGCCCGCCCGCAAGGCAGGGCCATAAGAGTGTGCGGACGCCGAGGGTCCTCACAGCAGCCTTTCCTGAGGCCCATTCTCCATCCTCCCACCCTCCCATCCTCCATCCTCCACCCTCCCATCCTCCATCCTCCATCCTCCCATCCTCCATCCTCCATCCTCCATCCTCCCATCCTCCATCCTCCCATCCTCCCACCCTCCCATCCTCCATCCTCCCATCCTCCATCCTCCATCCTCCATCCTCCCATCCTCCATCCTCCCTCCTCCATCCTCCCATCCTCCATCCTCCATCCTCCATCCTCCATCCTCCCATCCTCCATCCTCCATCCTCCCATCCTCCATCCTCCATCCTCCCACCCTCCATCCTCCATCCTCCATCCTCCATCCTCTCATCCTCCATCCTCCATCCTCCCACCCTCCCTCCTCCATCCTCCATCCTCCATCCTCCATCCTCCATCCTCCATCCTCCCATCCTCCATTCTCCATCCTCCCATCCTCCATCCTCCATCCTCCATCCTCCATCCTCCATCCTCCATCCTCCCACCTCCCACCCTCCAGGCCCACCTCTCACCGGCCCCCAGGGGTTCCTCTCACCCGCTCCCCCCCCCCCCGGGCAGCCACGGCCTGTCTCCTGCCCCCTCCCCCCTCACTGTGAGCAGCTGGGACAGGGTGTGGCCTAGGCCTGGCCCTCTGTCCCTTAGGCCCCGGTGACCGGTGGGCATGTCTGCGGCCTTGTCCAGGGCAGGCTCCCTCCCGAGGGCCCCGAGGGCCGCTCAGCACCTGAGCTGGGGCCTGGCTGCAGGGCCGGCAGCCCAGTGTGGCCAGCAGAGGGCGCCCCAGCCCGCCCTGTGGCACCGTCTGCCATCCCCCAGCTGTGGTCTTTCCATCAGTGCCCTGGGCCCCTAGCTGGGCCCCTCACAGCCGTCCGAAGCTCAGCCCGGGCGGCCCTCCGGGAGGCTGTCCCTGCAGCCACCGCCCCCTGCAGAGCTGGCCAGCAGGGCGGCGCCCGGAGGCCCCTTCCCCCGCCGCCGGCACTGCCCGCTGCCCGCCTCCGCCGCCCCCGGGCTGCCTGTGCCCCCATCGCCTGCCCGGCCTGGCCCCCGCCGGGCACCCAGGCCCAGGGCGTGCTGCCCACCTCCTCCGCCCTGGGTGTGCCACCCGCACAGGCTCTCCCCCACCGGCCGGTGTCCTGGGGTCCTGCCGGGCCTCCCCGCGGGGCCCTCCTGGGGCGCGAGGGGGCCCTGCTGGCCCTGGGGGGCGCCCTCCGCCCCGCCCCGTCACGGCAGGCTCACCCCGGAGGCAGGGGCGGGTGTCCCGGGGCGGGAGGGCAGGCTGGCTCCCACATCAGGGTCCCGGCGCCCACCCCGCCCCGCTCTGCGCCCGGCCTGCCCGGCGATGGGGGAGGCCCGCTCCGGGGGAGGGGGAGGGGGAGGCCCGCTCCGGGGGAGGGGGAGGGGGGGAAGGGAGGCCCGCTCCGGGAGGGGGAGGGGGAGGGGGAGGCCCGCTCCGGGGGAGGGGGGAGGGGGCGAGGGGAGGGGGAGGCCCGCTCCGGGGAGGGGGAGGGGGAGGGGGAGGCCCGCTCCGGGGAGGGGGGAGGGGGAGGGGGAGGCCCGCTCCGGGGAGGGGGAGGGGGAGGGGGAGGCCCGCTCCGGGGGAGGGGAGAGGGGGGCGAGGGGAGGGGGAGGCCCGCTCCGGGGAGGGGGAGGGAGAGGGGGAGGCCGGCGGGGGCCCCGGTGAGCCCGCCTGCCCCGCAGACGCACTACGAGCGCTTCCACGGCTTCGTGGTCATCCACGGCACCGACACCATGGCCTTCGCCGCCGCCGCGCTGGCCTTCGCGCTGGAGAACCTGCGCAAGACGGTGGTGCTCACGGGCGCCCAGGTGAGGCTCCCGCGGCCGCGCCCCCATCCCCTCCTCCCCTCATCGCCCGGGGCCCCATCCCCTCCTCCCCTCATCCCGCGGCCCATCCCCTCCTCCCCTCAACCCCCACCCCATCCCCCTCCTCCCCTCATCGCCCGGGCCCCCATCCCCCCCTCCCCTCATCCCGCGGCCCATCCCCTCCTCCCCTCATCGCCCGGGGCCCCCCATCCCCCTCCTCCCCTCAACCCCCACCCCATCCCCTCCTCCCCTCATCCCCACCCCATCCCCTCCTCCCCTCAACCCCCACCCCATCCCCTCCTCCCCTCATCGCCCGGGGCCCCCATCCCCCCCTCCCCTCATCCCGCGGCCCATCCCCTCCTCCCCTCATCCCGCGCCCCCATCCCCTCCTCCCCTCATCGCCCGGGCCCCCCATCCCCCTCCTCCCCTCATCCCGCGCCCCCATCCCCCTCCTCCCCTCATCCCGCGCCCCATCCCCTCCTCCCCTCATCCCGCGCCCCCATCCCCCCTCTCATCCCGCGCCCCCATCCCCTCCTCCCCTCATCCCTCGCCCCATCCCCTCCTCCCCTCATCCCCCGCCCCATCCCCTCCTCCCCTCATCCCGCGCCCCCATCCCCTCCTCCCCTCATTGCCCGGGGGCCCCCCATCCCCCTCCTCCCCTCATCCCGCGCCCCCATCCCCTCCTCCCCTCATCCCGCGCCCCATCCCCTCCTCCCCTCATCCCGCGCCCCCATCCCCCTCTCATCCCGCGCCCCCATCCCCTCCTCCCCTCATCCCCCGCCCCACCCCCCCCTCCCCTCATCCCCCGCCCCATCCCCTCCTCCCCTCATCCCGCGCCCCCATCCCCTCCTCCCCCTCCTCCCCTCATCCCGCGCCCCCATCCCCTCCTCCCCTCATCGGCCGGTGGCCCCTGGGCGGCAGGAAGCCAGGCGGACCTCCCGGGTGGGGCCGGGCTGGGCGGTTCTGGGGGGCAGGGCCCGCGGACCCCGCTCCCCCCAGGGCTGCCGGCCCCTCTGGCCCCTCCGTCCCGCCCGGCCTCAGCCCCGTGGCCTCCCAGGTGCCCATCCACGCGCTGTGGAGCGACGGCCGCGAGAACCTGCTGGGGGCGCTGCTCATGGCCGGCCAGTACGTGATCCCCGAGGTACCCCCCCACCCACCCCGGGCGCCGGCCGGGCGCTGAGGGCCCCCCCTGCGCTGAGCCCCGCAGCTGTGCCCGGGGAGGGGGACAGTCAGGGGGCCCGCTGGTCCCGCCCGCCTCTGCTCCCCTGGGAGCCCCCACGGGCACAGCGCCCGCAGTCACCGGGCCCGCTGGTCCCCGCCGCCTTTGCTCCCCTGGGAGTCCCCCCCACCCCCACCCCGGGCACAGCGCCCGCAGTCACCGGGCACGCTGGTCCCCGCCGCCTCTGCTCCCCTGGGAGCCCCCACGGGCACAGCGCCCACAGTCACCGGGCACGCTGGTCCCCGCCGCCTCTGCTCCCCTGGGAGCCCCCCGGGGCACAGCGCCCACAGTCACCGGGCACGCTGGTCCCCGCCGCCTCTGCTCCCCTGGGAGCCCCCCGGGGCACAGCGCCCGCAGTCACCGGGCCCGCTGGTCCCCGCCGCCTCTGCTCCCCTGGGAGCCCCCCCCCGGGCACAGCGCCCGCCGGCGCCCTGAGCCTCTGGCCGCCGGGCCCAGGAGCCCCCCCACACGCCGGCCCGCGCGGAGGGGTCGGCCCTCCGGGTCACCGCCGCCCCCGCCCCCGCCCCCGCAGGTCTGCCTGTTCTTCCAGAACCAGCTGTTCCGGGGCACGCGGGTGACCAAGGTGGACGCCCGCAAGTTCGCCGCCTTCTGCTCCCCCAACCTGCCGCCCCTGGCCGTGCTGGGCGCCGACATCACGAGTAGGCAGCCCGCACCCCTTGTCTCCAGCGGGTCATGGGTCCTGACCCCTGGGGGACACCCCACCCCTCGCTTTGGGTGTGCAGGCCCTGGTGACCCCGCTGTCCGGGTCCGAGGCGGGCCTGGCCCGCGCCTCCCCTCCCCCACGCCCTGGCAGCCCTCCTGGGACAGGCCGGAGCGTCCCCGCGCCCCTGGGCCCTGTGCTCCCCCAGGGCCTGCCCGCCCCCCTCCGCCCGGTGTGTAAGGGACACCCCACCTGCTGGGCCTGTGCTCCCTGAGGGCTCAGGGGCTCCCAGCGCCTGTCCCCGCCCCGCCCCCCGCGGCCCCTTCCTGGGGGCGTTTGGGGCCCTGGGGCCTCGCTCCCGGGGGAGCGTCTGTGGGACACACAGGACCCGGCTCTTCGGGTTGGCCCGCCCGCCTGAGCGTCCGGCCCCGCCCCCACGGCCTCCGCCCCGGGGTCTGCAGGGGCGGCTCCCAGGGGCCGGCAGTGGGAGCCCTGAAGGCTCAGGGTGCAGCCCTGCAGGGGCGGCTCTGTCCCTGGACGCCCCCAGAGCCTTAGAGCTCAGGTCAGCACGCGCTGTGGGTCAGGCACTCAGGCGCGGTGACGGGCAGGTCCCTCTGCAGGGGGTCAGGGAGGAGGACCCCTTGTGGGGACCGAGGTGGAGGGGGCAGGGCCACACGGGAGGCACTGGCGTGCCCGGAGCCCTGACTCCCGTTCCCGCTGGGCCCACCCCGCCCATCCCCCCGGTCAGTGCACCCCATGCCTGTGCAGCGCTCCCGGGCTCCCGGGCCTGGAGCAATCCGGGGGGGCTTCCTGGAGAGGGCGGCCCGGTGCAGGCGCTGACGGAGGCCTGGCTTCCCTGCCGTTGCCCAGACCCAGCCCGCCCAGGCAGGAGGAGCAGGGACCCTCCCCCGGGGGCTGAGTCACCCTCATCGGGAGCTTGGGAGCGGAGCCGGGGGGGACGCCTGCTGGCGGGCACGGAGGAGGGCGCTGGGTCCCGGCCCCCGGCTGGGGCCGCCAGGCCCAGGCAGGCCGCGGGCACAGGACGCCGGCTCGCCAGGCTGAGGCTGGCCTCAGGGAAGAGGCCCCGGCCCCCGCCGGCCCCCGGCCCCGGCCCCCGCCGGCTTCCCACCGGCTGTGGGTGTGAGAACCGGCCTCGCCCGCCCAGGCCGTCCGGTTTGGCAGCTGCTGTTGAGAAACAGGGAGCTGTGCCCGGGCCAGGGTGTGGCTGGCGGGGCCCTGGGTGCTGGGGCGAGGGCAGGCAGCG
The DNA here is from genome assembly GCF_014108245.1 of Pipistrellus kuhlii. NCBI lineage: Eukaryota > Metazoa > Chordata > Mammalia > Chiroptera > Vespertilionidae > Pipistrellus > Pipistrellus kuhlii. The sequence continues at coordinate 166,079 of NW_023425417.1, read as the reverse complement.
GGGGCTGCTCCACGCTGGGCCCCTCAGGGGGCTTGTGTTTGCACTGCCCTCCCCAAGGCCCCGCAGGCGGGGGGCGCGGGCTCAGTTGGCCGGGCGGGACGGTGCAGGAGGCAGGGGTGCGGGGTGCTGCGGGCCTGCCCTGCCCGGTCCCGGGGGGCAGCCAGCGCCTGACCCCCAGCCCTTGACCCCCACTGTGGCCCCGCTGTCAGCGTGAGGCACATGGTCCCTCTGTGCCCAGGAGGCCTCTCCCCCACAGTGGCGGGCAGCGCCTGGCCGGGCAGGACATGGGTCCTGGCCGCTCAGGGGTGGCCGTCTGTGGGGACGTGGCCATCTTTGTCTGTGAACCCCTCCCTCCGCAGCCATCGCTCTCCTGTCCGGCCCCCCCTCCCGCTGTCCTGTCCGCTCCCCCCTGGGGCCAAGGGCCCTGAATTAAAGCCCTGGCCCAGGTCTCCAGCCCCGTGGTCGGCAAACTGTGGATCGCGAGCCACACGTGGCTCCTTGGCCCCTGGAGTGTGGCTCTTCCACAAACACCACGGCCTGGGCGAGTCTGTGTTGAAGAGGTGGCATCAGAAGAAGTTTAAGTTTTGAAAATGTGGCTCTCCGAAGAGATGTCAGTCGTTGTCCTGTTGGTATTCGGCTGTGGACTGAGGAGTCTGCCGACCCCTGAGCTAGCCTCTGCCCTTCTGGCCCCTCCCGGCTGCCCACCCTCCAGGGCCCTCCGCCCCTCAGCGCCCCCTGGAGGGCGGTGTGGCGGGAATGTTTCGGTCCTTATCACGTGTGCGTTGCTCTGGCCTCTGGCGGGGACGGCTGGGGGCGCGGAAGCCCCAGGTGGAGGTCCTGGCGGCCTCGGCAGGGCTCCCCGCTCGGGGCCTCGTGTCCTGGGACGGGCGGCCCCTCGGTGCCTGTGTCCGGGACGGGCTCTGACACGTCGGTGCCGGGGGTCAGCACCCCTCCGCCCACCCAGGCTGCGGGGCTGTAAGGGGCCCCTGGGCATGGGCTTGAGGGGCTCCGGCCCCGAGCATCTGCCCCCACCCACAGGGCCGGGACCCTGTCACCAACCCTGGCGGGGGAAGGGAGGGCTCCCATTAGGCCTCGAGGCTTTGGGGTGAATCGATGGAGGCTCACTCATTCACTCATTCACTCACTCACTCACTCACTCATTCACTCATTCACTCACTCACTCATTCACTCACTCATTCATTCACTCATTCACTCACTCACTCACTCATTCACTCACTCACTCATTCATTCACTCACTCACTCATTCACTCACTCACTCATTCATTCACTCATTCACTCACTCACTCACTCACTCATTCACTCACTCACTTACTCACTCATTCACTCACTCACTCACTCACTCATTCACCCATCTTCTCGGCTGAGGCAGGGCAGGTGCCAGCGAGGGCAGTGAGGCTACTGTTCTGAGAAGGCCACCCCGCTTCTCCCGGGATCCCCGGCAGCAAACGGCTCGGGGTCCTGTGCTGGGCCCCCTCTGCTGTGCCTGCTCACCTTCACACCCGCTGTTCCTGCCTCCACCGCCTTTCCCCCCACCGCCTGCGCAGCCGCAGCTCAACAGGGACCCCGGGCCTGCCCAGCTGCAGCTCAGACAGGGACCCGGGCCTGCCCAGCCGCAGCTCAGACAGGGACCCGGGCCTGCCCAGCCGCAGCTCAGACAGGGACCCGGGCCTGCCCAGCCGCAGCTCAGACAGGGACCCGGGCCTGCCCAGCCGCAGCTCCACAGGGACCCCGGGCCTGCCCAGCCGCAGCTCAGACAGGGACCCCGGGCCTGCCCAGCCGCAGCTCAGACAGGGACCCCGGGCCTGCCCAGCCGCAGCTCAGACAGGGACCCGGGCCTGTGCAGCCGCAGCTCAGACAGGGACCCGGGCCTGCGCACCCAAAGGGCCAGGCCCACCGCAGACCCCGGGCCTGCCCAGCCGCAGCTCGGACGGCCTCCGCCTGGGGTCCTCCCCGCCCAGCACTGTGCCCGGGGCCTGGCACACCCCAGGGTGTCCGTGAGCCGGGCCGGGCGTCGGGGGCCGGGCCCAGGGGAGGCTGGGGCTCTGGAGACGCTGGGGGAGCCGCCAGCACCAGCCGGAGGAGCTGGGCCCACCCGCCCCTCTGTCCTCAGTCAACCGGGAGCTGGTGAGGAAGGCCCGCGGGGGGGCCCGGCTGGCCGTGCACAGCCGCATGGAGCGCGACGTGGGCCTGCTGCGCCTGTACCCCGGGATTCCCGCCGCCCTGGTAGGTCCCCGCGCCCCCTCCATGCCCCGGCCGGCCCGCGGCTCCCCATGGCCCTGCCCGCCCGCCCCGCCACCTGTCCCGGTCGGGTGGGGGACCTGCCCCTCCCCCTCCTCAGGGCAGGGGCCTGGCCTCAGGCTTGGGGTGTGCGTTTGTAACGGGACCTGCACGTGTGCTGAGCTGCAGGCCTTCCCCAGCCCCGGCTGCTGGACCTCCCTGTGCGGGTGGCAGAGCGCCGAGCCTGGCGCCCGGCGGGTGGGCTAGGCCGGGCGGGAGGCGGGCAGTCTGGAGCTGGGCGGGCGGGGGCTCCCTCCGGCCGCCGCCGGGCAGGAGCCGGCCTCACGCCCTCCTGCCCGCAGGTCCGGGCCTTCCTGCAGCCGCCCCTGAAGGGGGTCGTCATGGAGACCTTCGGCTCCGGGAACGGGCCCACCAAGCCCGACCTGCTGCAGGAGCTGCGGGCGGCGGCCGCGCGGGGCCTGCTCATCCTCAACTGCACCCACTGCCTGCAGGGCACCGTGACCTCCGACTACGCCGCTGGCATGGTGCGCGGCACCACCGCCCCTCCCTCCAGCACCCACCCCCGGGCCGCGGCGGGCATGGGGGGCGGCCTGCAGGGGTGGGCGAGGGCACAGGCCGAGGGTGCATGGGGGGCGGCCTGCAGGGGTGGGCGAGGGCACAGGCTGCAGCGGGCATGGGGGGGGGCGAGGGCACAGGCCGAGGGTGCATGGTGGATGGTGGGCGAGGGCACAGGCCGAAGAGGACATGAGGGGGCGGCCGGCATGGGGGGGGCGAGGGCACAGGGCGCACCCACCCGTCTAGCCGCCCTCCCCACAGGCCGCGGCGGGCGCCGGCATCATCTCGGGCTTCGACATGACGTCGGAGGCGGCCCTGGCCAAGCTGTCCTACGTGCTGGGCCAGCCCGGCCTGAGCCTGGACGACAGGAAGGAGGTGCGGCCCTCAGGCTGTGGGCACGTCGGCGGGTCCTGAGGGCTGTGTCTGCCTTTGGAAAGGGGGCAGGGATTCGGGCCTCCCATGGTGCAAAGGGCCGGCTCTGGGGTCCCGGCTCCCGCACCCTTTGCCGACCCCCCACTTGTCCTTCCATCTTCTCGGGGAGCCTGAGGTCGGGCACACACAGAGGCTCCCCAAACTGCCCCAGAGAGCCCTCACCCCCTGGCAGCCCCGGCACAGCCACCAGGCGCTCTGAGCCGGGAGGGGGGAGGGCGGCTGGCCTGCAGGCCTGGCGCTCAGGCTGAAGGCTGGAGCCCGGACAGGGAGCTGCAGGCCCGGGCGCCCCTCACCACAGTCCTGGGGCTGCCCTCCTGTGCCCCCCAGCTGCTGGCCAGGGACCTCCGGGGAGAGATGACGCTGCCGGAGGCAGACGCCTGCCAGCCCCCCACTGAGGGCAGCCTGGGCCTCGGGGTGGCCCAGCTCCTCAGCCTCAGCCAGGTACGCCCCGTGGGGGCAGGTCCACGGAGGTGCCCGCCGGTTCTGGACCCCGGACCCCGTTTACGGGCCAGTCCACAGCGGGAGGGGCTGGGGTTCGTGGGGCAGTGAGGGAGGAGCCGGGCGGCCAGGCACCTCTGTGGTGCTGCTGGTTCGGCGCTGGCCGTGGCCCTGGTGTGGCTGCCCGGGCGGTGTGGGTCCTGGGGGCTGGGAGGGAGGGGCCGCCAGCTCAGGGGTCTCTCAGGCCCCACGGGTGAGGCTCCAGGCCCCACGGCCTCACCGGCCTGGAGCCCTGCACCTCGCACTCTGCTCCCCTCTGGGCCAGGCTGCCAGGACCAGGGAGGGGCAGGGAGTGGGGCTGGGGGCCAGGTCTGCATGGGAGGCTGGGGCCTCCCGGTGCCCATCCACACATCCGGCTTTGGGGTGACGGGAGACCTGGCGTGGGGGCCTGGCAGGCAGCAGGGTCACACCCGTGCCTCAGTTTCCCCTCTGTCCTGGGCGCTTCGGAGTGTCCCTGCGGCTCCCTGGGTGCGAGTGGCCTGTGGTCAGGCGGTTGTGGCCGGGCCGGGCCTCCGGTGTCCGCTGAGCTCCAGGATGCCCCCCGCATTCCGGGGGCGGGGGCTCCGGAGGCGTGTGCAGCGTGTTCTCCTGGGGTCCGGCTCCTTCCCGAGAGCCCAGCGCATCGTCGGGGTCATGTGTCCTGGAAGGGGGTGCGGGAAGCGGCCTCGGGGGCAGGGACCTTGGCACAGCGGGTGAGGAAGAGCGGGTGGCAGTCCCACGCCCTGCGCTCTCTCTGGGGGACCCCCACCGGGCCCGCCCCTCAGCATTCTGTGGGGGAGGGCGTGGGACGTGCCCGCGGTCCTGGCTCCGGAGTCTCAGGGTGGGCGGTGAGGGGTGGGCCCTGGTGGGGTGCATCCCCTGGGTTCTCCCAGGGGAAGGCGGGTCCCAGATGCTGCGCCCCCCACTCCCCCAGGAGATGGACGCTGTGCGAGACGCCCTGGCCCCCAGCCTGGCCTGCGCGGCAGCCCACGCCGGGGACCTGGAGGCCCTGCAGGCCCTGGCGGAGCGGGTGAGCCGGGCGGGGGGGGGGGGGGCAGGATGGTCTTTCTGGGGCTCCAGGGCCCCCATGCGGGTGGCCAGACTGGGCGGCCAGCTCAGCGAAGGGAGCAGTGGCTGTGCCGGGCCCCACCCGGGGCCCCGCCCCTGCCTGCCCCCCTCCCCCCGATGGTCCTTCCCCCGTGGGAACGTCTGTGCGTCCCCCAGGGCGGCGACCTGAGCCGGGAGGACTTCCAGGGTCGGACGCCGCTGCACGCGGCCGCCCGGAGGGGCCACGTCGCCGTGGTGAGCCTGCTGCTGCGGAGCGGGGCGGCCGTGGGCGCCCGGGACCCCGAGGGCCGCAGCCCCCTGCTGCTGGCCGTGCGGGGAAGGTACGCTGTGGGCACGGGGGCGGGCGCCGCGGGGGCCCGGCCGGGGCAGGCGTGAAGCCGGCTGCACCGAGCCCGGCGCTGGGCTGGTGGGCATGGAGCCCTCGGACAGGGGGTTCCTCCGAGGTGGCCTCACCCCGTTTCTCAGAGGCAGGGCCCAGCCTGAGGTGTGTCTGGGCTGCCAGGGGGGTCTCCTCGAGGTGGGGCAGAGGGCACCGGGCAGAGGGGTGTCCTGCGGGCGCCAGGGCCTCGGGGCGCGCTGGCTGTGGGGCTGCACCAGTGGGGCCGTGATGCCTCCAGGAGCTGCCGGCTCTGCCTCCCTCCGGGGTCCGACGGGCCGTGGGCCTGAGGGTCCGAGTGCCGCCCCTGGGGCCGGCCCGCCCGCCAGGCCTGGCCTCTCTCCGGGGCGCCCTCACCTGCCTGATGGGCAGTCCAGCCCCGGAGGGTGGGGTGATGTGACGGGCAGGCGGGCGTGGGCCCGGGCGCTGTGCTCCCAGCGGCGGGGCGGGGCTGCCGGCGTCCTGCCATGGCCTGTGTGCGCCGAGCTGCCCAGACACAGCTGTGTGTGCATCTGTGAGAGCACGCGTGAACACGCGTGTTGGGCAGTAACCTCAGCTTTGCTCTTCGTCCCTGGGGAGTCTTCCCCCCAAGAGGCAGAGCCCCCGCCCCGCCCCGCCCCCGCCTGGCCCGCCCCACCCCTCAGCGCTCTCGGGGGAGGGCAGGGGCGTGCCCGCGGGTCCTGGGTTATTTCGGGGAGGGGGCTGCGGAGTCTCAGGGCAGGCGGGGAGGGTGTGGGGCCTGGGCCCCCAGACGTCAGGGCCCAGTCCTGGTGCCCCCCTCACTGTGGGCCCCGGTGGGTGCACCCCTGGTGAAGGGCTCACCCGCCTTCCAGGCTCCTGCGAGCACGGGCCTCAGAACAGGCCTGGTGGGGGCGGGGAGCGGGGGGCAGCGGGGGCCGGGGGGGCGGGGGC